>NW_007361002.1:2887205-3115985 GCF_000409485.1 Glarea lozoyensis ATCC 20868 | reverse complement strand
ATGTCCATTCCCACCCGCCGTCTTCCTCCCAACCCACCACCCCCACGTATTCCACTTAAACCTCTCTCCCCTCTCCCTCTCCAACCCCCCAACAAGAACCTGCGTCCACACCCCCAAATTCAACCCCATAAACACAGTCGCTAACCACGTAAGCACCAGCACCGTCGCCCCAACCTTAACACCCGTGAGCCGAACCTGCCAAACCTCCGTCCCAGGCGCATTGCCATAAGGGCCGAGGGTGCGGACGTTAGAAGAGAAGCGGGTTTGCGAGGCGATCTGGTTGCGGAGGCGGAGAGAGAGTTGTGTGGTGAGAGTTGAGGCGACGAGGAGGAAGAGCCAGGTCAACTGTGTGGTATTAGCGAAGGACTGTAGAAGTGGTTAAGGGGACATACAGCAGTACAAACGAGACCCGCAATCCTGAGACCCTTTCCGGTGCCCTTCTTGTACCCCTTGAATGACTCGACGACGCTTAGGAACATCATCGCAAAACATGTGATGGCCGCTACGACGTACAAGGCGAAGGGCGAGGTCAAATATACATCGTCGAAGTTGAAATTGGTTAGTCGTCGGAATGCTTCGGTGTATCCAGAGGATTTCAGACTTGAAGGGCTGAGGACGTCAAGTCTTGTATTGTAGCAAGACGTGGGGGGATAAGCGCCGTGGAGGCTACCGCGGGTAGTACCCCAGGAAGAACCGGTGCATATTCTGTTGAGGAATATCTCGGCTGCAAGATCGTATGTTCCACGTGTACTACTAGAGCTTTGTTGTGTGGGAGTCGCGTTGTATCTCCACTGAAGGGAGAGTTAGTCGATGAATGCGAGTAGGATTAGGGTACTTACTTTTACGAGACGGAAAGCTCCATTTTGGACGTGGTTGTAATCGAGGGAGTTACTATGCCCACTATTTACCCCACCGACATTTATGAGAATTATGACGATGAGGACGAAGATGGAAATCAGTAAGGAGAGAAAGGGGAGAATTCGATACCAGAAAAGTTGCATTTTGATGGATGTGAGTTTTTGGGAGGATTCAGAGTTTCCTATAAGGGCATCGATCGATATTTATCCTTCAACTGAATTAAGTGATTAACCCTTGAAAGTGGATAAGCCACGGTCCAAGCCTTATTTCACGTAATTACACGATGTGTGGGGCAGATGCAAAATCATCTCTAACTGGATACTTTAACTGGCCGTCACATTTTCATTTCGGAAGATGTGTACGGCACAGCCGTATTAATCCATGTAAAACAAGGTTTCCCCCGAATTTCTTAGGCTTTGACGTTGTGGCACAGAACGGTTTTGCGGGGAAAAGGTGTAAGCCAAGATCTTTAGAATCTGTCGATCAACCATATGGCACCTAAATAAGCGAGACGAAGGAGCCGCTGCGCTGGATAAATGACATGAAGAGTCTTGGTATCGGCAAGTTATCCGTGCCAGACAAAAGCAGATACAGAAATCGATATCATCCTCTGCGATGTGGGCACCAGAGTATTATAGCAGAGAATCCCAGTTGATAGGGACTTGTGTGCTCTCACTCATTCCTCTGAGCACCACCAGCACTCTCACTCATTACTCGACTAGTGCACTCAAAACGTAGAGCAAGTCTCAAAAAAGCTTTGCGCTGATGAAATCCAGGATGCATTTTCAGGACTAACAGATGATTGTGTCGCCTGCGGGTGTATATATTATTACATTTGATAAATAGAATGATAGGAAGTTTTGGAATCTGCTCAGCCCTGTTTTTATTTACGGCAACTTTTATGTTTTGACACATAGAACTTGTTCAAATCGTAACAGTAACCAGAGGCAAGGAAGAAATGTGAACAGCATAGGAGGAAGTCTCACTGAGAACTTCCCCAGCCAGACTTGCATCATTTCGAATAAACGTCACAATCCATCGCCAAGTGTTCGTTACCAGCCATCATTGGAGAATCCCTAGGTCGTGGTAAAACGAATGACCTCCATTCCTGGGAAAGTGGATAAAACACTAAGCTGCGGCAAGGACAAGGTGTAGCCCCCCCACGCAAGAAGAGAGGATTTTAAACATCGCTATCAACCACTAGGCTATATATCAACCTGGTAAACAATTTCGACTGACAAGCCAAGTCTTGCATAATAGAGAAGCTTCTTCTTGAGGCTTTCAGTCTTAAAAATGCGGATTGCAGAATAACAGGATGATTAAAGTAGGATAATCAGACACGGAGAGCGCGAAGTGTAACTCCTTCATGGCACCACAATATATTGCAAGAAACACATGGCTTTTGTTTGTACCACAACTCGATGTGAGACGGATCAAGAGACCGAAGATGGTATGAAAGATAATGTAGTCTTGCTTAGTGTTGTTGCGACAAAAGGTGTGGTCTGCAAGTACTGGTACTGCGACGTTGAATAATAAGACTCATGTGCTTAAGTGAGCAGAATGGTTACAAAGCAGACTGCGTGAAGTGCCGTAAAGCCGAATGGTTGTTGAGATCAGAAGAATTGTCATCGTATTTGAATTGGGTGGAATCCAATAATTCGTGTAGGATGAGCTTGAGAAGTGGGATGTGAAGTGCTCAGGTTGACTGTGACCTTCACCGCCTTTGCTTACATATTTTGCCTCGGCTGATAAGGCCGACTTCATAACTCCGATAACGACATCGCGGCAGAATATTATTCTGGAAGGTAAATAAAAGCTGTTCCCACCAAAGATGGTGTCTTGTTCAGTTCAGGGTCGTTTACGCTTCATTTTCTTGTTCTTCTTATTAACAGTACATTGAATTACTCATATCAAGCTTTACAACGTCGACATGGTGTATCGAAGTGAAGGAGCCCCAGATGCTCCCTACTTCACTCCCGTTCAATCACCACCTGCAGGAACAGCAACAGCAGAGCATCCTCCAACGCTCTTTTCGCCTCTGAAAATTCGAGATGTTACTTTCCAGAATAGAATATGTAAGTGACTGATCAAATCGATCTCAGCTTCTCTGCCAATTGCTCAATTCCTCCACATCCACCCCCACCTTCAACCCCACCACTGACCAAGCAATAGGGGTCGCACCAATGTGCACATATTCCGCCGACAAAGGCCATCTTACAGACTTCCATCTCGTCCATCTAGGCGCCTACGCATACCGAGGTGCATCTTTGACCATCGTTGAAGCTACATCCGTCACACCCAACGGACGCATCTCCCCAGAAGACAGTGGTCTATGGGAAGATTCCCAAATTGCACCTCTCAAACGTATTGCCGACTTCCTACATTCACAAAACCAGAAACTCGGGATCCAACTCGCTCATGCAGGACGAAAAGCCAGTACGCTCGCCCCGTGGATGTCCAAGGAACGTGGCAAGGCAATAATAGCCACCGAGGAAGCTGGTGGATGGCCCGGCAATGTCTGGGGTGCAAGCCCAATCAAATGGGGTGAAAACTGGGCAGAGCCCAAGGAAATGACAATTGCCGATATCAAGGAAGTAGTGAACGGATTCCGGGATAGTGCAATCAGATCCGTGAAAGCTGGCGTAGATGTGATTGAAATCCACGGCGCACACGGCTATCTGGTTTCCTCGTTCCTAAGTCCCATCAGCAACCGGCGAACCGACAAATACGGCGGCAGTTTCGAGAACCGAATTCGCATACTCGTCGAGATAATCGAAGCCGTCCGCGCCGTCATTCCCTCCGGAATGCCACTTCTCGTCCGCGTCAGCGCCACAGAATGGATGGACAAAACCGCCCCCGAAAGCTGGGATGTTGAGTCAACAATTAAACTCGCAAAACTACTCCCAGCCCTCGGCGTCGATCTTCTAGATGTCAGTTCCGGCGGTAACAACGAGAAACAAGCCGTCGCCATGTTCTCCGAGTACCAAATCAGCATCGCAGGACAGATCCGCGCCGCGTTACTCGCCGAGGGCATCACGAATCTGTTAATCGGCGCAGTTGGCATGATCACGGAGGCGGAAGCGGCGAAGGAGATCGTGGAGGCTGGGAAGAACGTGGAGAAGGCTGATACGATTGAGATCTCAGATGAACAGGGCGCGATTGCGAAAGCTGATATCGTGTTAGTCGCAAGACAATTCTTGAGGGAGCCCGAGTGGGTATTGAGAGTCGCGCATAATCTTGGTGTGCCGGTTGCGTGGCCGAAACAATATCAACGCGCGCCTTTTCCTAAGGGGAGCAAGATTTAGAATTAGATAGATAGATTTTTAGATCGTTTTTTGATTTATAGATCTTGCATTTTCACGTTCTAGGGTTTTGGCTATCACTTATTCCCAGCGATCGGCGGATACATCTTTCCTTCCTTTTCGATTTTGGGTTCGCACTTTAAATTTATCAGCCACAAAATCCCATTACCTTATAACTCTCCCACGAAGATCAAAGTAAAGGGGACTCACAGTACATCTCTCCCCCTCAGGCACCGAATCCATCACACCAGGAACATGGTGTCCACATCCGTACCATGATATCTTTCCTATTTCCTTATATTAGTATAAATCCCCAAACACGCTCTACATCTGACTTACCACAAGTTGGACAAGTTGCTTTTCTACACATCTTTGCTTTTCTCTTTTCAGTTGTTTATGTTCCTTCCCTCCTTTCCGATATCATGGAACTTCGTATGGTACTTATATATACATAAGGTATGGGCTTAAGAATCATATGCTTTTTTGGTCGCCGATGTAGAATGGTGAATCACCTGATGGTTTTGAGTGGGTACCTACCTATGTACTTAGCGCAGGTGGTTTCGGGATCTTCGGGGGTGCGATTAAGCGAGTTCGGCGACTTTCGGAGATAGGGCCGGGGAGTATCTTTGTTTTGTTTTTCGGGGTCGCGTGGGGAGCTTTAATATTATAAGAGTGTACGCAGGGGAGGTGGTGTAGTTTTCTTTTTAGAGATAAGGAGGTCTTACACGAGGTTGTTTTATAGGTGAGAGACTAGGTAGAGAGGTAGTGTTATAATTTATTTAATAAGGATTATAAGGCACACAGGGCTATATCTCAAATACTTTTTTGTATCTAATCTAAATATAGTAATAATAGGTTTAAGGTTTAAAGGGTTTTAGGTCGAGATAGATTTTATTACTACTAATTAAATACTTCTTCTTATATTTTTATTTATATAGCTATTACGTCTTAATTTGTTATTATTATTTCGTTATTAGATTTCTTTATTATATAACTTAATTATTATATACTTAAGAAATTAACTCAATACTCAGCTTAACGTTAAGGACAAATTGCTTTAGAGAAGGAGCTTGAATTAATATCTTCTAGTGATCATTTTCTTCTCGCCTTAGTTTTCCAGTAAAACAACTTGTTTCTATTCCTAATTATGTTGATATTCGAGGCCTTAAAGGCAGTGTTATAGCACTTATAATTCGCACTAGAACCTAACTAGCCCTAATTTTAGGATCCTGAAACAATTTTCCAAATCACAGTATAGTGGAACTGTTTATTGTCAAAACCCTCCGAGACATCTAAGTTCAGTTGCTAGCCTACTTTCGTCTAGCGATCCAGTATTCCTCAATTATGCTCAAACTACCCAGAGTGTAGAATATTGTATATACTTCCCCAGCAAGATTTCTTAGCAATAAATCAGATAGTTCTGCTTCGAACTCAAGAGTCTCGGTATGCTCTTTAAGGAAGGATACTCCGTTGGCACTATATCACCAAACAATCACAAGTCAGCATCTTACACGACCGTTTTCGCGGTTAAGTTTTCATATCGAACCCTGTGAACGTTGGTTGGGTATTAGTTCTGTACTCTGGACATCTGGAAGTCGTCCGTTTCAAGCTTCGAGTTTAACGTTCTCCATAGTAGGTGGAGAAATTATCATCATATGTTCTCACACAACGCATAAGTTACTATACTCTTTAAAACACTTGGTCATCTAGTCACTGGGGTAGGTTCGGGTAAAGTAAACAAGTTATTCATATTATTACTGCAAATGACGAGACATTGTCTTTAAATAACCAGTTTGTTTCACTAAAGAGCTTTGATATAAATCAATCTGAATTGGCAGCCCATTTCTTCTCGCTCCAAACTCAAAGAAACGCGACTTTAACCCCATTCCTACTCTCTTTCGTAAAGACGAATTCCTCGACATAGTTCTTGTATTCATCCCTATTCTCACAATACTTGAATTCTTGCATAAGCCTCGTCAAAACATAAGACATGTCGGTCAAAACATTCTGCTGTGCTGGACATGTTCTGCGACCTCCAAAGAAGGGAATGAAATTCCAGCTATGTTTTAGCCCAATCCAGCGTTCGGGTTTGAATTTTCGAGAGTCAGTCACCCAAATATCAGGGTCCACATGCATGGAAGCGAAAGACATGTCGACTTGATCTCCGGGTTGGAGGAGAATGGGTTTATCACCGTTTGGTCCGCCGCCGTGAGGGAGGATGCAGGTTTGTGTGCAGGTTTTCCAACTTCGCGCGACGGGATTCAGGAGACGAAGACCTAGAGAGTACAACCTTAACTTTTCGTCATCCGTTAATGGGCGTCGTATAAATGACTTACCTTCACTCATAACGGCATTCATATACTTCATCGACTTGAGTAATTCGAAAGTCAATTCCTGTTCTCCGACTGCCAAAACTTCTTTCCGAAGGGTATTCCAAACCTCCGGATGTCGCGCCAGAAGGAAGAGTATATTCCCAGTCATAGCAGCCGTCGTATCACGAGCCGGGAAGAATACATTCATCAGCTCGTTTCGGATGAAAATCTTATCATCCGTTGCCCGAACCAACTCTTTCAAAAGCACATAGCTATAGGGTGTCTCCTCTGATTTACTCTTTTTAGAAAGCTCATCCCGCTTTGCCAATTGTTTAACGCGAATCTCCTCCTCAATAAAACCATCAATGATCGCATGAACCTCAGCACACTTCCCAAGCCACTCTTTATCACTTCCAGCCAAAAAAGCTAATTTACCAAGGACAAACCGCTTGCGCATTCCTTTCAGTGCATCGTCAAAGATCGCAGGAAGTCGGCGTGCTATAACAGAACTGGTTTCAAGAGCTAAAGAGTTAGCTGACTCTCCGAAGATGAATTCGGTGTTACTGTCTAGGAACAGCATTTTCAGAAGCGGCTGCATATCGATAGTAGACCCATCTTTTGGAATTTTCCCGATCATTCGTCTCACATGGCTACCAAACGTAGACAACTCGGCAATCTGAGCCCGAGCAAAAATAGGATTGATGAGATTCCGCGAATGTTTCCAGTGCGCGCCATCTACCGTGATAATTCCATCCCCCAGAAACGGTTTACAAGGCGCATTATTCATGGGCGCTGACCCGAATCTATCGACTTGAGTAGCGCATATGGTTTGAATATTCTTCGCGTCCATGGTCACATATTGTTTCGTACCCCATACGTTTGTTTGCACGGTTTTGCCGTAGGTGTCGAAGAGGTTTTGGTCAAGTGCTAATGTGTCGCCGAGTTTCATAGATTCAATCCGCCGTAAGAAGAGATCGAGGCCGAGAATTGGGTCTTTGTGGCGGTATTTGCTTGGTGATGAGCATCCTGCGTTACGCGCTTGGAGACGATAGCGCAGGGAGTTGTATAGTTGGTAGCTGGGGTAAATTACAGCGAGGAGAATAGTTATGTAGAGTGGTGAGAGCATTATCTCGAGTTGTGGTTATTGCTAGTAGTATCGTTAATTTGATTGAAATAGGTGTGCGGCACTTCTGTTACAATCTAGGATTTTCTTTTTTCGTTTCACCGTCCTGGCGATTGAAGAGCACCTGGATTTAGAGTCAAACTCAGTATAAATGAGACGACAATTTTGAATTTATTCTGACCACAGAAATCCAAATCTGCCTATCCCACTGGTTAAACGGGTCAACTCATCCCTGAACAGCATGGCTGCGCTGTGTCCGAATCAACCCATTTAAAAGCACAAATGATAGTAACCAACAGGACCATAAAATAACAGGGTAAATGCCATGACCACTTTCAGACGTACTCGGTGAGAGGTTATACTAACTTTGGTTCGATTCGCCCTAATTCGTCCGATGACTTGCATGCTGCATACAGCCCTGCGCAATATCCTGCGCAATATCCACCACTCATTGTTCGTTATATGTTGGGGATTAATGCAGGACAGATGTGGTGTGTTAGTAGCTGCATATCTCACAAGAGAGGAGGTACCATATCATTTGTAAGGCGCAGATTTCATTGCACACAACGACGGGACGCCGCACGATGGTATCTTACAATAGCAATGTCTTTATATCTACTTAATTTTATTATTTTTTAAGAAGTAGAAAAACAATGCTGTAAGAGATAGAGAGACAATACTAACTACTATAATCTTAGCTATTTATTCCCCTAGCTTCTAGTATGTAGAACGAGTAGCGATCAATAATTTAACTCTTCATCCTTACCCTCTATTTCACTTCCATGAGACGATCCTTTTCTTCTTTTTAGCCTCGCAAGCTTAAGTTCTAGCTCTAACCTTTGAACGTCGTCAAGATCATCGCCTTCAACAATCTCGTCCTCATCATGATCCCGAGTCCGACCTGCACCCCGACGGGACTTGACATTGCTCCTGCTACGAGTGCCTGTATAATCTTCTTCTTCATCACCATAATCTCCTCGAATCCTAGAGCCACGGTGAGCAGTTGGTACCTTTCGAGCACGGGATTCGAGATCATCTTCGTCAGGACTTGCATCGTCGAAATCATCGTATGAATAAGTCCGACCACCACGACGATGCAATGGAGCTTGCTTTCTGGAACCCCCTGCTGGCACACGGGACCTCGGATAGATCCCTTGGTTGGTATCTTTCCTCACCTCTTCCCGCTCAGCAAGAATCCCATAAGTATCCTCTTCCTTCAACCCATGGATATCACTGATATAATCATCAAAATGGGCACTAGTTTCCGCTACCCTGTCAAAATGCGCGGCTTTCAACAATGGTCTTTCGAGCCTCAAAGATTCCTGCGCGTCGTGAAAATCCCAGTTGGCTAGTGCTAAAGCGGTTTGAAAGGCGTTCTTGATCTGTCGGCCGTTCCAGCGACGGGAAGGGTGTTCGATATTCTCGGCCCAGTGTCGTTCGTAGAATTTCCGAATCCTATCTTCTTCAATGTCAATATCGAGGCCGCTTTGTCTGAGGCGGGAGATGTTTCGCTCCCAGACTTGTTTTGTTGAGGGGCGATCTAGGCGTGGATAGTAGAGACTGATATGGATGCGGGATCTGAATGCTTCGTCGAATTCGCCGACTCGGTTGGTTGTCAGGATTATTACACCGGAATAATATTCGAGAACTCGTAGAAAGACTATACCATATTTAGCGTCAATCGTAGTGGACATCCTATACAACTTACCGGACACAAGGCTATTTCTTTCAATGTCACCTTTTTCTCTCTTGGCTAAGAAGACGTCTGCTTCATCAAGAAGCAAGACACATCTCCATCTATGCGCTAACTCACAGAAGTACTCGAGGGTTACCTGTGCTGTGGATGCAGTGGTGCCAATATCTCCGCACGTAATGGGCAACAGTGGCCTCCTCAATTGAGCGGCGACACACTCAGCCGTAGATGTTTTACCAACACCAGGAACCCCATGAAGAAGAATTATCAGACCCTTTCCTTTGCCCTTAACAACGTCCATTGAAAATTCGTCCATCTCGTCATCGGAGTTACCAGATGTTTTCTTGGGAGTTCCGACTTGGTTCTTGATCAGAGCCTGAAGAAGCATCCTATGACCCTTCGGCAACACCAAATTTTCTAAGCCAGACCTGATCCTCTGCGATTGTACTTCAGTGATATCTTCGATCAGATTGATATCTAAGGGAAACCATTTGTGGTGAAGCATTGCATATCCATAGACCCGCGGAGGAAGCAATGTAAGGAAGTTATCAGGTAATGGGGAGTCCCGTAGGAGACGGAATGCCAACTCGTCGGTGGATCGTAGAAACTCACTTCGACGATCCTCTTCGAAGTTAGAGTCATCAAAGACGTCTGTAATCCAGGGCTGGTTCTTGATTCTTGGGAGAGCATCGAAGACTTCTCTCCTGTCTGCATCAGTGGAACGATTGATGATACTGCCACCGAATTTGATTTGCCATTTATAAAATTTCTTCTTGAAGTGCTCCACGCCGGAAGCTTGATCTATCATCACCTCACTCTTCACCTGTTTGCGGTACAATTAGCAAAATGACTCCATACGTGGTGCAGGTTTGAAATACCTCTACGTCAGCAATAACATAATTGGCCAAGCGATTTATGCTTTTCGTAACCTGATTTGCTTCCCTAAGTGTCATGCCAGAATATTTCTTGTGAGCTCCCAGGACAAGGCTCGTAAACCGGTTTCCCCTCTCAATCAGCTTTTTCCGAATATCTTCATTCTTAGGATCATACTCGGATGGGTACACAGCGAAGGACAACACCGAACGTTTGCCAGTGTACGGAAGGATAGCGAATCTTTTGGGTTTTGGACCGATCCTATATCCATCGAAGTCAAGAAGGTAGCAATCAATAATGAAGGTTGTCCTGTCTAAAACAGTTGATTTGACGGTATCGCAACACTGCTCATCACCTTCGGACTCTGATTCCCATTGTCGATTGTTAACAGCGTGGAAGGAAGATTTAATGCCATTATCAAAACAAACTCGCCCACCTGTAACATGGAGCACATGGTAGGCCTGGCACCTATTTGGGTCACCTCGCTGATTCGAGCCATAGATGACAATACCGGGCTTATAAACTTGCCACAGATGTTCGAAGGCGACTTCTTCTAGAGTGTGGGTGGAGGCTGCAAGCTTGATGTCGAAAATATCTGACATGTCTTTATCCATAAATTCGACGAGACAGCGAAGTTCGTCTCTATTTCGTCTTGCCTCGCGAGCTTTTTCCTCAAGTGTGTTCTCGTCTTTGGCATTGGCGTCTGTGAGTTCTTCTCCAGCTGGAACATTGGCAGTCATGGGAGCATTTTCAACGTTCCTTCCAGAGGTAGAGTTTCCAACGTGCTGGTTAAGTCTGGCCTCTGCCTGATCGCAAATAGTCTCAACCTCTTTCAACGATTCTCTGATCTCCGATTCGTAGGCAACAAGATGTTTGAATGGGCGTACCAAGACATTTTGCTCAGTCGGGAAATTGGTATCGGTGCATTGCCCTAAAACCTTCAGTAGATATGTGGAGTTTATAGCAAGACGGTATGGAGTCTCCACAGGTGAAAACTCTGCGCTTCTGATGTCTTGCGCAGCGCTCTCCCCCATCTTTTGGTCATTGTCCTTGCGTCGCCGTGCAATCTTGACAGTTCTTTTGGACGAAACAATCAGCACGCTCAGCTTTGGATCAAGTTTACCCTCCGTCTTGACGTTTCGCCATTGATCTGCCGGAACTCGCGTGATTTCGACTTTTTGCCGTTTCTGTAGTTCCGCATCCTCTTTCTCCTTTTCTGGGCTACTAGTATCCCTTTTTTCCCTTCCAATTTCCCCACTATCGCCTCTATGAGCCGCGTTATTAGTGAATTTATGATATTGACTAAGAAAAATATTTACCTTCGCGAGTTCTTCACAGAACGCAGTTCCTTCTCTATTGAATCCAAGCGTTTTTTGAGCTGGGTTACATAGTTCTCCGAATTTTCGTCGAGGGCACTGGCTTGAACGATGCCATGAGGATTGCTCTCATCGTTGTCGCTGGTCGCTTCACGGCTTTCGGCAGGCTTGGCGCTTTCGAACCCCGAATTGAAAGGCTGCACAATTTCCTTCTTCCCATCATTGTCACTCATTTCAACGCCGTTGGAAAATATAAGAGGAATTGTTTCCTGTATGTCGGTGGTTGCTCTTGGTGACATGTCGAAACCTTATTCCCAATGTTGGCGCGAGCGATGCCGAGTCGGCGTCGCCGACGAGAATACACAGATTATGATGTGTGAGTCGAGGCCTTTCAGTTAAGGCAGGTTTTATTGTCCTCGATCTTGCTGATACTCATGAGGTGGGGAAGATGGTTTTTTCTTAAACAAAGTAAGGCTCTGCCCCGACCGAGTATGGAGGTGGGTGGTGTGACTGACAGCAACTACTGCATGCAGTAATACAGCCCCCAATGCACGCTCTTGCGAAAAGGGCTCTTTCCACACCTCCAGTATTTCAGACATGAAGCTGACTGGCTCACCGAGTGAGTGGTGGTACAGCGAGCTCTGTATCCTTGTCATGCATAATTAAACACCACGGCCAGAGCCTCGCCCATCATGTTTAAATTTTGCAGGACTTCCATTGTAACCAGATTAATTTGGACTGTAATAATCCGTTCATGAGACAATAACGCCACGAATAACATGAGTAGTGATTTTCTTGCCTCGCCTCCGAGGCGCTCACGACTTGGTGGAATGGTTGAGACTTATATGCGCAAGAAGCTTCCACGAGACATTCATCCTGCTTTCAACGCAGTGAGGAATCGTGAAGAAGCAACCACTGCTCTTGCACAAATTCCTGTCCATGATGGGACAGGACTGTGTTTGGTGAGGCAAGAGCAAAGGCCTGAAAATGACCAAGTAGATCCGGATGACGATAACGGGCTGTCTTTGTATGCTGCTCTACTAGACAGTATCTCGTAAACTAACAATCCTCAGGGAAGAATTGTACAAAGATGCAGATAGCGAAAGTAAAAGATTCAAACTGGCGATGGAATCCTACGAAAAGACGACAGCCGGCACGAAATTCAAGACTGACGTCTCGAGCAACGCGATGCACACCTGGGAAGAAGTTCTCGAAGAAATAAACATAGCTTCAGAGAACTACAACAATGTCCCCGGCCTATGGGGGAAAGTCCGCAGAGGGTTTCGTCGTTTCGGCAAGAATAACGCAGTCTTTACGGCGTGGTCAAGTCTTTTACCGTCAGAGTCGCAGTATTTCTCCATACTTTGTGGTGGCGTAAAGCTCATCATTGGGGTTAGTGTAGAGCCCGAGTGTATGAGATGTGGTCGCTAATATCTCGAGAGGCTGCAGCGCGTATGCATGACCTTCGACAGGATATCTGTGATGCTTTAGCGGAGATCCCAACCTTGCTAATAAATACAAATAGAGCTCTGGGCGTGTTCAAGAAGTCTCAAGACCTCCATCAATGTAGCTCAGCACTCTATATTGCAACCATAGCAGCTTTACACCACATCGTCTTGTGGTATAAAGAAAAGGCCTACAGTATTTTGTTTACAATTGGATGGAAGGAATCCAGCTGACCGCGCTCAGGGAAAATATCCAAAAGTTTCTTCAAGCAGGACTCCTACGGAGAGGAGTTGAAAGAAATGATCCAAGCCATCAGAAAACAGTCTGAACTCTTCGAAAAATCCGCTCGGATGTGTTTATATGAGACAAGCGTCAACACGAACCAAGAAGTGAGATCTCAACGCATAGAGTTGCGCGCAAATCAAACGACACTTGTGGGGTACTTGGATCAATCGCACAAAAAGATTGAAGCGTTGGAAAATCGAGTCTCCGACTTGACCGAGGTTTTGGCAAAATTTCTAAGTAGCAACGCTCGAATTGATCCAAAGACTCGAGATTGTCAGTCCCACTTTCGGTCTTTGCTCTGACTAACATTGAACAGCGAGAGGACCGATACTTCCCTTACGCAAGGCAGCTTCCGAATCAAGATTAATTACAGGTATGAGTCGGCAGAATCCATCATTCCAGGGAAGCTAATAAGTCATCAATTCAGATCGTTCCAAAACCCAAGATGCGCTTCTGTCAGCTTTCGACTACGAAAGCTCAGTCATTCGCCGAGATGTCGCAGCCTGTCTCCGAGGAATCTGGGCCGTACCACGACCCGACCAAGATCGTATAGTTGCAATGATGCAGTCTCCAAAGCTACACCGATGGATAGTAGAGGAAGGTTCTACAGCTCTCTTCATAAATGCCAATTGCAAAGGCGCCAGAAGGCAGTCAAC
Organism: Glarea lozoyensis ATCC 20868; assembly: GCF_000409485.1. Taxonomy (NCBI): domain Eukaryota; kingdom Fungi; phylum Ascomycota; class Leotiomycetes; order Helotiales; family Helotiaceae; genus Glarea; species Glarea lozoyensis. Next base: position 3,102,121 of record NW_007361002.1, on the reverse strand, counting down.
CTCATTCGTCTCCGCAAAGATCGTGGATTCGATCCAACCTTCAAGTATTAAGCTTCAGCACCAGCCAAGCACAACCTTTGCTCTTTCCTTCTTTTGCGGAGAGCACTTGCGTTCGGACGATCCTGACTCGGGGGTTAGTGGTATGATGAGAAGTTTACTTAGCCAGCTACTCCTCGCATATTCGAACTTCGATCTCTACCATATCGACAAGATGAGGAATATAGACTACGAACAAGTCGATGATCTCTGTAGTATGTTCTACCTACTCATAGATCAACTTCCGCCACATATCATAGTTTTCTGTATCATTGATTCAATCACTTTCTTCGAGGAGGATGAGGTACTTTGTGAAGAAAGCGAGCTAGTAGTACAGCAGTTGGCAGATGTCGTGGAAAGAACCCAGGATTATGGATGCACTTTCAAGCTCTTGTTAACCAGTCCTTGGAATAGTCATATACTATACAAGAGCCTGCCATCCCAAGAGAGAGATGTGGTGTGGATGCCAACAAAAGTGCCATCGAAGGGTGGATTTACAGCAATGAAATGGGGTGCCACTATTGGTGCGGATGTAGCTCTGCTCGTGCCTAGATAGCGTATTCATGACCATTCGCATCGTGATTACTACATCACTGCTTTCAAATCATTTATTACTTTGCTAGAAGCGAATAAGCCTCCTTCCACAGGTGAGAAAACAATAGCCCAAACTCTCCGTGCCTCCTTGTCCCTTGAAAACCTGCCGAGCCGAGCCCTGAAATGAATCTTGTCCTTCTGTCAGCCAGTCCCGACGCCAGAGCAAGGACCGTCGAGAGAAGCGGACAGGAAACTCACTCTGCCATGGCCAGCGTATGAAGCGCCATATTCTTACATTGATTCGATAATCCATCTATAGAGTCCAAAAGCTTGAGCTTTCCCTAGAAAGCCAACTCGTAGGGAAAACACGAGGATGCAATGATATATCAGGCTCCCTTGGGAAATAATACCGTTATTGGAAGCAACGCTAGCGTATCTTACCATGGTATTGCGAGAAGCGAGATTCAACCTGAGCAGATGAGGGCTAGGAGCGATCTAGATGTGTGGCCGCAATGAAATTTGGACTAGCAATGGTGCACCACAAGTATCTTGCAAGTCTGACCGCAACTCTCCTCAAAGTGTAAAATAATAACATGCTATCAAAAACACCCTCTCCGCTTAAATATTTTAAATTGATTTACCATGTTTCATCTGATAAGAGCACCAGCACCACCTAGAAGTGCTGAGAAGTCGTCATCTGAGATTATTGGACTGATAGGTTTTCTTTCAGTCTTGCAATGCATTGGTTTGGGTATCAGATAACACGCTGCAATGTGTAATCGACTAGCCTTTAACTTTATTTTTCGGGTCCCTCCTCGTGGCTAGATAACTTAGTCTTGCTTTCTGGTTCATTTGTCTTCTCAGAACGGACGAAAAATGATGAATATATCTCTTCCTTTTGTCTGTAAGATTGCCTCCATAACATTCCAAATTAACGAGGCTCTAATCCAGGACATAGAATTGAGCTATGACTCCCATTACAGAGAACGTCAATGGAAGAGCCCATGTCTCTATATTCCCGTGTTCATTTTGCGGAAATACAACATAGAATATGACGCCTGAGATACCTGCTGCAACGAACAAAAACCGTGTATAAAACGCTTTTTAAAAAAACCGCACATGTTAGCTAAACACTTCAAAAAAGGGATGTTGTATTTGGGCGAAAATCACAGTCAAGACCATAATTTTGAGGCAGCGGAGAATAGATGAAAATACATATGAACGTTGAATAATTTTACTTACAACGATATGACATTTCATTTGAGCGCTTGAACAGTTGCTGCCGTCTGCGCACGCTCGCAAATAAGATCTCGCCAGCTTCATGCCCAAAAATACCAACATAGGAAGCTTTTGAAAAAGTAGTAACCTCTCGACCTGTTCCAAATTCCCATCTTGAGCTAATCTGTTGAGCTCGATTATGTGAGATGTTGTACTCATCTGTAAGAATTTTGGCGAAAAAGTTTTGCACGACAACTGCCTCAGAAGCTACCGCAGGCAAATCCGCGCCCAATTCATTTGACATGGTGGTTATGGTGAGCTATTGGGTATACCGGTTGAGAGTATAACCTCCAACAGAAAATGGGAACGCAAGACGTGCGTGATTTAAACCCTTTGTGCAGTTTTTATGGGTGTGAACCATGAGCAAGGATCTTAAGCGCCAAACATACCACCAACATCTTGGCGTAGGGGGTCGCAGGCTGAAATTAAGACAAAACTGGAAAACAAAAAGAAAACACTTTGCGAAGTATACCAGCAGTTGCTTGGACTTTCTAGAAAATGCTCATTCTATCGTAGAGTACCTCATAATGTTCACCGAGTGCGCCGCACTCGAATAGCTCCAAGTGGTGGATTGTTGGTAGGTATCCATGAGTATGGGCAAAAATCAACAGACAGACAAGGGTATGAGATCTTTTTAGATTGAACAACGTTAACGCCTGGATTGACGGACCGAGACTCCGTCACCCCAGGCAAGTAATCGGTGGACATATCACTCAGGTTCTAAGGACGCGCTCCCGCATGTGACTTTGTCGATTACTGACTCAGTACTAAATAATAACCCAAAAAGCAGTTACGGAGTCGGGATATTCCTCAAAATGATTAGATGTCCTATGTGGTTCCCAATTGGTACTGGACCACCAAGAGAACTGACATTGAGAGACTCCCTTTAATAAGCGAGAAGTTGCCAGAGAAACAAGACATACCAATTGATAAATTTGTCAAGCATGTGTAGTGTATCATCTTTATCTCATGCACGACAGCATGGTAAAGGTCAATGGTCAGATTATCAATAGTGCTGTTGGCTTTTTTGCTGGGATATCTTCAGCAAGTCTGTCAACAGATTTACCCTTTCGGTCTTGATCCGAGATGTGACATTTCAGATGTCCAGTCGGATGCCCATGCTTCTTCTGGGTTATTAGACCCACTGTAACTGGGCCACCACAACAAACATAACTACTTGTGATAAATATCATTGCACAAACGGAACAAAAAGTCTCTGCTTTCGATTAAAGCTCTCGAAATTGTGGAGTATGATGTAGCTGCTGAGATGAAGCAAACTCAACAAACGAAAATCAGGTCGAAGACTTCTGGGTCGCTTAAGCCCAGCTTTTGACACCAGACTACCTAGGTAGATCCAGAGATTGAAAGAGGTTTATCTCATTACTCTGTGCGTCCTTTGTTGGATTTAAGGGGTTATTGATTGGGTAATTATTCTGCCAATGTTGGTGAGACCGATTCAACCAACCAGATCTATAAGACTTAACATGGCACACAATATCGTGAGCTGTCAGAGGCACATCTCGTTACCACTTTGACGAGCTGTAGAATGGAGCTTTGTTGCTATTGACGATTCTCAGTTAATTTACATAAATGACTTGCAAGGCAGTGTTGGTATTTAACAGTCGGTCTCTCGACTAAGACTTCAGAGCCCATGCCCTCACTCCACGTGTATTGCTCGAAAGATCGTTCTGCAGCGCAATTCGATAGCGCAAGGCAATCAGGCTGGTAATGTTGGTATATGTACAGATCTAGTGTCAAAAGCCAACATACCTGCCAATTCCGGTCACGACGAACGAGGTGGCTGAGTATCTGTCATGAAGAGTACGGCACAGAAAACCTCAGTATGACTAGGAAGACTGCCTTTCAAAGTATAAAGTGAGGATACAGACACCAGATTTCCCTTTTTCTATCCTCAACATTAAATTCAGAATCCCCTTGCGATTCTTCATAAGCTCGACACGATTGTGACCTTTTGTGCACTTGATCACTATGCGGCTTCATTGCTGGATTCTCCTTGCTGCTTCTACTTCACTGCTTGGCAATGCTGATGCAGCTGACTATTTACCAAGAGCATTGTCATGGGGTATGGCACTTACTTCACGTTTGCTCGCTAGAGGGGGCATGCATGCAGAGTCTGGAATTGTCTTTGCTTCAGCAACTGGCCAGAGCATTTTCAATATCGCCAAAGAGTGTAAGACCGCTGATGGGAGGTTGGTTGATGGATGGGAGTGTGCGAACTCCATTGTTCAGTCTAGTTGTGCTGTTGCGTTAGCAGCTTGTGGGTTTCGCCGGGGTGAGGTGTGTATCTTATTATTAACATTTCATCTTACTCACTAGATGATTTCATAAATGGTTCAGCGCTAACGTGCTTTTAGGTGGCCACGAAAAGGAGCATTTCGTATCTAGATGTCATTCTATCCAAATTTCCAAACAATGTGAAGATTACAGATCTTACCATTAATGGAGAGAGCGTGCCTTCTAACACATCACAAGCGATGATCGAACGTCGGGGTACAGATGCTACCGCGGAGCCAATCGCCGTGGCGTACGCTGGAACACTTCCATTTACGTTTATCCTTCACAGCACAATCACATCAAATGACACCGATCCCGACTTGGATGACCTTGCATCTGAAAGTGACTCTCTAATTCGGAGAGAAGCCAAAGATAGTCTCGTGGGAAGTGATATTCCAATTTTCATAGCCACTGATGGAACAAATTGGTCAATCCACCACATCGCTGCGATTGACAACGAGACGGCGACACTTGGGGACGATCTCGTCGAACGTGGTGGCATCAGTGGCTATAACCATATTGGCGTAGGAGGGTTGAAGGTGGGATGCAATTCCGATCCTGTTGCTTACTGGGATGACGTTATCAATTGGCTCGAAGTAGGTAGAGAGTACAAACCTCTTTACTATTTAGTTTACTATACCAAACTGTCACTGTTTGTCGGTCACTCTTTCACTCAATGGGTCTATCCATATGGAGGGGACAAAGGGTACAATGGCCAATTTATGATGGAAGGAGAGACGGTTCCTTTCAATGGGGCCTGGGAGGACAACTGGAATTGGTGTTTTGGAATATATCCAACAAACTGTTGAGGAACATGGGATGACTCAAGCAATCGGATTATCAGAGAAAGTCATGGATAGATGCGAGGAGGATCAATATTTTTGGTTGATAGAGAGACAAACAGAGAAAGCATAGTGTGGTTTCGATCCGGGGCGAAGGGAACTTATGTTACAATGAGACACAAACCATCAGAGTAGAACTCAGGAGCAGATATCTAAACTCACAGAAGAATATTGGAATATACTTACGAGTGGCTAGCAAAAGACCTTTCAATGCTAAATTAATACCCCCGTTGCTTGCCATGGCAAATATTATGCCTGAAATAGCTGCAACAACGAGGCAGTTATTTGGACTCGCCTTCTACCAAGGCTGAGGTCCACCCCGTCTGACAACCTTCCCGACATTCTCGTCCTCCTTCCCCTCCACCACCTCCCTTATAATCTGTCCACCTAGCGCCGGATCTTTAGCCCCAAACTTGGCATTCATCTCCTTCCCCAATCCTCCCAAACCCGTGGCCAAATGTCCAGGAGAAACACACCAAACTTTCACACCATCCTCCTTCAAGACACGAAACCACTGTCGCATCAACATGTTCATACCGCATTTACTGGCACGGTACGCGGGCATACCAAGAGACTTGGGCCAGCCGGCGGGTGGAGACTTGTCGATGGGAAGAGGTGATGTTGCAGTCTCGGTGAGGGTTGAAGTACCTGATGTGATGAATAAGAGACGTGGGTTCTTGGAGGCCAGCAGGAGTGGCATGAGTGTGTGGGTTACAATATGAGTTCCGGTTACATTGAGATTCCAAGTTTTGTTCCACAACTCGCGCATCGAGAGACCGTCGGTGTCCGCTCGAAGGTCAAATAGAGCTCCTATCATGATATCAGTTATCATAGAACATTCTCGACAAAGTGGAAAAGTGCTTACCAGCGTTATTGATCAAAACGTCAAGTCGTTTGTATCCATCAATTATCTTAACGAATGCTTGATTAATTGAATCATCGTCTTCGATATCTATCTGAATAGTTTCGATCGTACTGGAACTTTCAGGGTATTGTGCTTGCGCATCCTTTGCTGCTGTGTTGGCTTTTTCGATGCTGCGACCACCCAAAAGTATTGTATAAGCAACGTCGGATTGAAGCAAAGATTTAACAATTTCAAATCCAAGACCAGTATTGGCCCCGGTAATGAAAACAATCTGGTTGGAATCCATATGTAATGAAGTGTTCGAGTGAGGTTCTAGTGATGATTTTGTTCGGTACACTTGGGGTTGATGAATGTAAGTAAAGAAGAGGGAATTTGGTTTACTTTATACACAGCTTTGGACTCGATTGAGTAAGAGATGAAAGCTGATTTGTAAACCTGAAAAGCATCTGATCTATGGTTGTTGGCGGATGTTGGACTTAAGGAGAGGAAAATTACCTAAAGCGGTAATTGTCGCGGCCGACCCGGATTCTCGATTTGGTTGGGCGCTTTTTGGCCGGAGTTGCGACCGATCCCGACCTTTTACCTGCAAAGAGTTTGCCGTCAAGCCTCTGACTACATTTAGTCTCAGAATTAAATATTGGGCTAGTCGGAAATCTATGTTGAGACCAGTTTTCTTGCAAGTCTCGAGTTTGCCCAAAATTGAGCAAAGTACGTTGGATGCAGGAGTTTAACATCGATAAGACAAGTTTACGCAGTCTACAATAAATGCTCAGCGATACTTTGCTTAAGAGCTTGGATAAGTAAACTGGGATCGAATTAGAAACCTTGTTGTGCTACAACTCGAGTGTTCATCTCCAAACTTTCGCTCCCTGCAAGATTGGACGAATAATTAGGCACCGAATTCAGACCATTCATTATTTGCAACACCAACGGTTGAGAAATCTAATAAAGTGTCCATCAAATCGAAGGCTGTCTCATCACCAGGATTATAATTATATCCAGTCCAGGCGGGTAATTCAAGTGAAAACCAATCGATGGCTTCCTCGTCAACAAATGATACTTCGTCCGCATGGGCGACTTGACTTTGAGAAGCCGGAGCTGTGTTGTTTTCATGATGTGACTTCGACAATTTAGCCGCAGCCAAAGTGAGTTTGATAGCCCCGGCAACGCTCTGAGCATCTTTGCTGACACTAGACTTCTCCAGACAGACAGCATGCGACTGCTTTAATAAGTCGAGTAGCTTGCTATCGATCAAAACAGGTATGGTCGTAATCTGACTACCAGATTTCAGTTTGGTGTGTACTGCCAGACACAGAACCATGACACCTAACAAAAAATCATTCATCGTAAAATTATTGAGCATCCAGCGCACGTCGTAGAGTTGTCCACCTGGCGAGATTTCCTTGTTCATATCGAGGAACTGATCAACAACTTTCGACCCCGCATCAATACACACTTCGGTACTGAAAGCATTTCCTTTTTTCATATATTTGCGATGGAGGATACATAAACTCTTAAGGTATATGAAATCTAAATAGATCCGTGACATGATGAGAAATGAGTCATCTGCTAGTGATTCCGCTAATGGACGGGCTCGAAGAATTTTGGGAATAGTCTTTTGCATTCCTCGGACCTCGTTGTCGAGCTGCAGAATTTCGCTTTCGGACTTCTCCTTAAATGAAAGCGCATCGCAGTAGACATTATAGAAGCCGACAACCAGCCTTTCTTTGACCGCAAACCATAATAACTTTGTTCCTTCAATTTCTGTTCTAGACGGAGGCAACGTTACGGAACTTTCGTCGAAATCGGAGTCCATAAGATTTTGCGGCGATTTGGCATCGCAAGCTTCAAAGCGGATGTTGCTAGGCATACCGAGCATGAATGAAATCATCAAATCCATCTGCTTACAGACCGCCCAAGATCTCCGACGCATCTCAGCATCAAACACAGTGAACTTTCCAATGTAGTCTGGATCCCGGTGATAGCCCATTTCGTATCCCAAACGGACAGCAACTGCTAGTATCGCACCAACTTCTCGAGAAGGATCAAGGCTTTGTAAGTTCCTGCATTGAGCATACATAAGCAGTGCCTCAAGCGTAAACTTTTGTGGCCGGTGGTATTGACCAAGTACCAGACATTTTCCTGCTGCAGTATGAAAGCTATGGTAGTCTCTGATTGTGTTTGTAGATGGATTCCGTACTGAATCGGGCAAAGCTACAAACCGAGACGAAAAGTAACATACAGAAAATAGCATGGAAAGCCAAAGAGGATTGACCTTGTTGACATCCTGCCAGAACTTCCGATATTGACGTTGGAAATGATAGGTGTGAATGAAAGGTGCAATATATGTCTTCGCTGAGAAGTATGCTGCAAGAAAGCGATCGACTTCAATTTTCTCGGGAAGGTACTGGGAGATTATCTGCTGCAGAGAGTAATTTCCAGATGATCCAAATATTACATCGCTGTTTTGGTGACCCACCACTTCTGTGAGCGGCGGGCTCTCTTCGCTCGCATCGAGAACTGCTGTTCCAGCTGCAACCTTTAGCGCATGAATGTCCTGCAATATAGCTGACCAATGGGTGGACCCAAAATACGTCGTAGTTGGGGAGTCGTTGTTTGCCGTTACATTTAATTGCTTTGAACTTGCTTTAGTAGAATGCACGGAAGCTTCTGTTGACTTCTCAGTCCCCTGGCCCCCTATCAATTGCTGGACCAAAGACTCCAAATGCAACAATCTGTCTTCAGCCGCATTGTTTCTGGCTGTACTCATCGAGGAGACTATCTTCTTTTCATAGCTGCAGAGAGCGCCTTCGTCCCTCTTACAACAGCTTGAACACGGTTGCTTCCGGTCGCACCGAAGTTTGGAAAGTTGACATGGATTACAAACAAGGCGGGGCCGCTTGGTAACTTTTGAAAGATGCGGCTTGTTTGGGTTTGCTTTAAATTTGTGCTGGAAACCTTGCAACTCATTCATCCCGCGATCTCATTAGATGTTGGACTGAGAGGCTTCCAAAAGGAGTCGGTTGCTGATCACTGTGACGCGTAAAATGTTGTTTGGGTTTGAGGGAGATGTGTCGTTTGTTAACTTGCCAACGGAAAGTAGCCGTCACGTGATACGCTTGTACTCATCGACGGATAATGTTCCTAAATGGGAAGAACGATAGACGAAAGCGGATCTTGTTTAAATTGATCTTAATATGATACTGTAAAGATAATTAAAACAAATCTGAAATGTAAGAAAATTCCACTTCACCAGTAGTAGTACTAGTCTGCCCGGATACCTTCTTCGACACAATTTTGACACAATAACGATCACGTTAGCAATATACACTTTAGTTCATTGATCACTAGAAATTATTTCTATTGGAAAGGCTGAGTAAGTCTGTTAGAAAAGAATTGTTGGGACACATTTTCTCATATTTATTGTACTTTTATGGGTGCCTCGTCGCCGAACCACTAACTACAGCTCAGAAGCAACAAGAAACTCAAAACGCCATAGAAACTCGCTAGTTACGAATCTTCTATTCCATTACTCCAACAAAAGATCTTAACCTTATTCCCCCTTGAATCTCAAAGTGTCCTTATTAGCCTCATAGAATGAGACGCAGAACTGCTCAACTTTCTCCGCCTGTGCCAAACCAGCCTTTTCCCGGATTGTATCCACATTATCAATGTTGATGACGATCTTTATGGCCAGCAAGATCATATACTCAATATACTCTGCCAACGGCATAATGATTTGATAGTTCGCGGCTTTGTGGATTTCCAGTAGGCTGAGGAGCTTTTGGTAGTTGTCCACTTCATCCCCTTCCTCAAGAATCTGCAATTCCTCCTCGTCGATGAGTTCCTGGTAGGCTTACTTGATCAGAATGGACAGCGCGTTGAAAGTGAGAAAGTCTTCCTGGCTGGCCGGATCGAATTCAAAAACAGACTCGACAGGGAACCCACCGAAGAATTGTTGGCGCCATTTTTCGGAGATATTAGCTAACACTGCGCGATGTGCTTTGATTTCACGACCCTCTGTGCGGAACGTGACGTCGCAGCCCTGTTGCTTCTTTCTCATTTCCTGGAATCCTTTCATTCCTGTGTGACCATTGAGTAATCCTGGCTGCGGTGGACTAATTTGGATTCCGATGGGATAATTAATAGCTCTACATCCTAGTTTCTTGAGTAGGTTCTCGTACTGTCTCAATCCTGGTCGGACAGCTTGAAGGCGACCTGCATCTACGGAGCTAGCGAGAACCAAATGATCTATATCAATCCAGGAAGACTGGATTTCAAAAGGAGTAATACCCTGACCGTTCAAGGAATTAGTGTTCAGGAAAAGAGGCAAGCCGTGAAGATGAGAATTAAAAGTTGTCTTTGCCGTGTCTTGGTGGTTCTGGAGGAAGATGTATGTTGCCTGGAGATCTTTGAAGAAATCTCGAGCAGAAGTCATGTCGAGTGACGAACAGATAGAATGTAAATATTCCAAATGTCTCCACACCATCTCCACTGGAGGCTTTCCTGCATACTTGACTCGGTGAAAAACTTCCTTTGATGGAGTGTTAATGGGGAAGGGTGTTTGACTCCAACACACCGCAGCATGGTGATAGTGAGATACGACTTCGGAGAGGCACAATACCGGCTGACTTGATGCAATTGTCCTCATGTGCAACCGTCTGAATTCTGGCTCGGATCCAAATCGTGTATCTGAAATGAACACTTTTTTCTGCGTCAGACGAGACCAAGCTTGTAGATCGAAACCATCCGTACTTGATGAAGGATTGCATAGGGGGCGTAATACGACATCGGCGTCGTTCTCGAGATGCGAGTCCCAAGGTCCTGAGAGTCGACGGGCGATCGAATTCAAGCACTCAAGATAATCATTCGCAGCAAAACGACCCGAGACTCGATGTCGAATACCAGCTCGTCGCCAGAAGAAAGTATGTTTGCGAACAGTTTCATGGAGAAGTTTTGTTGGCTCCTCGGTCCTAAATGCAGCCCGGAAAACTTCATCTTCAGCTTCGAATAGGTTGCTAACGTGGGTGATATCCAAATTTCCATCCACCGCGAGATTGTTATTCCGAATCGCAGAGTCTACGTTAGACCCACTATGAACTGTGTTAATGAAATCTGCGAGCGCCGAGATTAAAGCTCCGTAGGTACGCAGATCTGCTTTCGATATGGCAGACGGAAGAGGGAAGATGTAATCGTCGATCAGTTGAGCTGTAGTAATTCTCTTAACTTTCAGGAACTCCATACAGTCATTCCATGTGGTCGCCTCGTCATGTGATACAAATTTCTCGCCGTTTTTGATCCAGGACACAAGAAATTCCTTTTGCTCAGCAATCTTCGCAGTCACTGAGCTTAAGAGACTGTTTACGTTTGGATCTGCGCTTTTCCAAAGAGGAATTGTTCTTAGATCTTGAAGAATTGGATCTGAAACTGTACTAGTCGAAGTGGTAGATTTGTTCATCTTACAAAAACGTTCAATCAAATCTCGTAAGACCTAATGTGCGTTAGTTTGGAAAATGTATGAGAAAGGTGGAGAAGAAGTCTACCTCGAAGTCGGATTCTAAGAGGTTTGGTTGAAGAAAGTCGCCAACGGATAGGCTTGACGAAGTAGCCAGCTCGTGAAACGCTTTAAAAAGTCGTGATATTGAGTCCTTAGACTCGTGCAATGAACTGCTGTCTTTTAGCGACTTCGGCATAATAGTTCTGTCAAAACAGACTAGACCCGGAATCTTGCGAATAAGCGCTAGGTGTTCTTCTTCAGTTGGCTCAATGATCGCAGGCAAAGTGTCCATCTCGGAGAGACGACGATAGCTTTCAACGTCTCCGGTCCTAGATTTCAGCACGTTACCAAAGTGATCGAGCTCAACATCCTCCGATGTATCGAGGTTTGAGTCCCAGAACTTCCAAAAGTCTCGGAGCCAATTATCTTCCTGCTTGCTCACAGCTTTTGGCTCAGGCCTCAACTCCATTAATTCATCCACATAGCAGAGCTCGAGGGCCTTGAGATTAGAAGTTCGTGCTTTCAGAACATAACGGAAAGCTTTGTCATACGACTCCGATACCATAAGGCTAGACGCGAACTTGAAAAGCTTTTGAGTCTTGGCTGGTGCTAAAAAGTAGTCCTTTGCCTCCGAAATCTGGTCTCCGACTCTCAATGTGCCAAGAGTTCCATCTAATAGGGGAATAATATGGCATCCATCTAACTCAAGCTGCTGATCTTCGTCTTTTGGTAGGGCAATTCTGAGTACAGCATCTAGAACCGATGGGTTGTAACTGAGCATACCTTCCAGGGCGGTTCGAAACTCTGTAGTCTTAGACAGTCGACGTATGAAAGAACCATCGACGAATTGAGCTCCGTCAATCTTCCTTAATTGCTTTGACACGTACTCCGGCAAACGTCTTACGAGTTTGACTTGTAAAGTAAGAAGCAGAGGAGCCAAAGCTTCTGACACTTTTTCTGTCAAATCATCAAATACAGCCGTATCAATGGTATATATCTTCAACTTTTGTCGTTTCGAAGGTTTCAAAGAAGGTTGGGCGGATGGAAAGAGGGATAAATTACAACCCGTCAACTTTTCCCAAAATCCGAGGCTCAGAAGGGAGAGGTGGCTACTAGTAGGCACTTCCCTCTGTGGCCAAAAGTCGAACACCTTTTGTCCAATCTCGTCGGCAAGCACGCTGAGAAACTGTAACAATATCTCTGGTAACTTTTCGCTGAGCAGATATCGGTTCCAAGCAGAGCCATCCGTGTCATTCATTGGGTCGCTCACCACAAAGGTGCGCCTATCTCCCGAAATATCAAATGTCGCATGTACAGCAACATTGAAGTCGGACCGGATTGTCAGAGGTAGTGTTTTGAATACATGGGGTCGGTCAGCTTTGGCCTCGATGATTTTTCCATTGATCGTGGCGCAAATCTTCGCTGCAAAGCCACATTCAACTCGTTTCATGACCCGTGTCGAAGTATAAGGCAAATCCTTGGTTTCGGCCTCGATGTCTTCGATGGCCACTTTATACGTATCTTTGCCAGATTGACGGCCCTCTGCTCCACATGATTGCTCATGTGAAATTTCGACATTCTGTGACCACGAGTTGGCCAAAGTGACTGAGTCCTTTCTGGTTACCGACCATTCACATTTCTCGTTTCCGTGTATAGTGAAATCAATGTACTTAATCTTTCGAACGAACAAAAGCGACACCTTCGCGACTTCAAAATAAGATTCCAAGAGAGTTTTCACTCCTAATAAACTGAGGTCTGGGTTTTTCAACCTGAATTTTGACTCGACTCCAGATGGGCGCAACGGAAATCTGAATATCGTTCCTGGGTATTCATCAAGATCCAAACTATAACCCCAAAGTGCCTCGAAAGCAATCAGTTGGTTTGGGTGTCTTTCCCTAAGCAACTTGATTTTGACTTTAATACCAGATTTTGGATTGCCATGATCTCCCAAGCCTAGGACGCGTCGTTGTGCACTGAAATAGTTAGAACTTAATATCTAAACAGAAGCATAGACTTACTCAAGGATCACAAGGTATTCCCCGCTGAGGATAATCGGGGTATCAGTCCAGTGATACATTGTCTGAGAACCTCGGCCAAATTGTCCGATCACTTCTACATTTTCTGTCTTACTTCCAGAGCCCACATTCTGGAATCCTTTGAAGTCTTGCTCGCTGAAAACTGCTCTGGAATTAGTTTGCGTCTCATTTAGTTAGAATGAAACTTACCATCATCGTTATGAACAAGCAAAGCGGGCCCTTGGGCTGCCTTCAAATCATCGTGGTACAAACCCTCTTGTGGGTGCGTCCGCGTATCCAGTAACCAATTAATCACGGTTGCGGTGGTGGTGTCATCTGCATTGGCCAAGTACTCGTTAAAGGTACTTCCGATGACATAACTCTCTAAAGTTCTTACGATAGACGTCGTCATGTCTTCCTGCTGTTCATACTCGTCGGATATTTCTAGCTCTTCGTCTCGTATACGATCGGTAAGCTTGGCGATCTTAAGCTTCTCAGAAATAGATTGAGGGATGTCGGGGTGAGTAAGAGGCTTATCTGAAACAAAGCGTCTAGTGCCTGAATTGGGATAACTAATATCCTCTACAGGTATCATCTTTTTGGTATCGCTAACAATCCTAAAGCCAGTCAAGTCCGATCTAGGAACCCAACTTGCCAACTTTGCCAGTTTAACCGCCACGCACACCTCTTCGTCGTCTAAGACATCTTTAGTTGCGAGCTGAGTGCTGATTGTGACCAAACTCTCAGCAAGCGGGCCTTCGCGAACACCAAAATGTTGTAACAACGGTTTGTGGTCCTCCCAGAATTTCTTGTCCACGTTTGCTGCATAGGGATACAGACCATCACAATTGGCAGCGCGAGTCCTCGACGGGGCGAAGGCCTTTGATGGAGTTATTAGATGAGAGTTGCCTGTAAAAACAAACGGTAGATCATTGATCTCGGTCTGCCAAAGCTCAAAGTTGCCAAGCCCATAAATATATGTCAAGACCGCATCAACAATCGTTCTGTTTTTGTTTTCAATGCCATGACGGAGTTGACCAAGTAGAACATCTTGCGAAATTGTTTCGCGCCAACCAAGCTCGGTCATCCACTCGTTCCCGACATGTCCCTCAAATATCGGCATTTGAGAGTCCACAAGTGGGCGGTCATCACCACCACGGCATTTGCTAGGGGCGCATAAGACTAACTCCTTAGCCTGTAAACTCTGTACAGGAATCCATTCCAGAGTCTTGATGTTTACTGCTTGAGATATGCGGGATGCCGTCGGTGACGGACCATAAGAACCTAGCAACCGGCAAACGCGCTTGTTAATTTCCGAAATGGGTTGATTGCATGAAGCGAACTTCTGAACTCGAGCAAGAAACATTTCGTAATCAAGGACACGTTTTAGGCCAATACCTCGTATAACAGTAGTATACTGTGCAAAGAACTTTTGATCTGGTCGAACTTGTTCGTCATCAAAGAACATTCCTAGTAGGTCTGAAGCGGATGGGTCTATGAGGTCTGTTGCAAGAGAAAGTTTCGATATACTCGATCCCGTAGCACTTTGTGCTGGAACGATGGCGAGCGACCGGAGTTTTGATTGGACCGGAGTTGATAGGCAAGAAAATTGGGAGAAGATTAATTTGACTAGTTGTAATTTGCAAGACTCCGGCATGTCTTGAGTTTGCGGAGTATTCCAGTTTGGTATCACGAATTTCTCCACGACTTCGCGTCGATTCAGACACCCCAGAAGACTAAGCGTACGGTTGACTCGAGATAGATTGCCAAAAGGAGGCACATGTATGAATTGTACATCCGTGACCTCTGGAATGGGACAGACTTTCTCCTCGGAGAGTCCGATCGAGGTTGTGACTGCGTCAAGATTTGTCCATTCCATATCAAGCGTCCTGTTTAGTGTTAATAACAAGCACATCAAATAGATTGTAGCACTCACCACTTTTTGCCCTTCTTTGACCAAAATACTTTCCGGAATACAGTCAAATATTTGATAGACCCGTTGATAAGTTGTCGATCAACATTGCTCACACTCAGCCTTAAACTGCTTGCGATTATCTCTAGGATGCGTTCCCTAATTGCAGGTGGAGCTTTAGAGACTCTAATGGTGTTGTCCTTCAGCCATTCTACGAAGACAATGATGTTTCCAGCATCCGCGATCCGTAGGGAAGGATTGTTGAAAGATGCTTGCATGAGAGTTGGCAGAGCTTCAGTGACAGATCCGAGCATTCGAGAGTCTATCAGAGGGTTCACACTCGACTCCTTGTCATGGAAATCTTTCATGAACTTTCCAGTGACGCTAGAGTCAGCGTTGAATGCCCTATGTGCTGAACTTCGAGGCACCACTTTTCGGTATTGCCCATTAGTGAGAGGGATCAACCATAGTTCTGACGCGACTTGAACAAATTCTACACCATGATTCATAATCCAAGCCCAGGCGTGGTGGACGAAGGTTGAAGCTTCCTCATTTAGCATGACCATATCCTGTTCAGTAGGCAGTCCAGCGAATACGAATTGTAGGGAATAGACGCTCAGGTATTCGAAGGGGCGATAACTGATGTATGGTCTTAGTTGCATAGTGCCGCACTGGTCTCGGAGAAGTTTCACGGTCCGCTTGGGAAGTTGACCAAGATCGATGACAGAATCGGTCTGATGGCAGAACAGCTTGGCTTCAGCTTCATCTCGATCAATGAAAGTCCTTTCCAGCTCCAATGGTCCGAATTCACCACTTTTGAAGGGAAATAGGTTCAAGAAATAGAATTTCTCCAGATGCGTCTCTTCTTGCAATAAATATTCGAGGATTTTGACTTTTGCATTACTATCCAGCTTGGCCACAGCCATAGGATTTTGCTTGAAGAATAGAGACAAGCTTTCTGCACTGAGATAGCGACCGACGAAGTATTGCTTGGTGCGTGATAACAACCTAGATAGTGAATAAACTACTGGCACTTTGGCTTGACCTAGCGCAGCTCTCAGTAACGGAGCCACAGGGGCCGTGCTTAAAAAGCTTTGGGTAGCCGTCATGTAGCCTGCTTCGGTAGGCCAAATGGGCAAGGCTTTCTCATTGATAATGCGAAGAAAGTCATCGAGGACGCCATTGAAATAATCATAAGGAACCAGCGATTCTTGTGGCCACCACTGAAAGACTTGGGAGACTTCTTCGTGTTGCGCCATAAAATCACTAAGCTGCACCCATGCTGACGGAATGCAACTGTGAAAGAGCCAGTCGTTCCATTTGGTGGCATCATCTTTTGACTTCAAGCCTTCGCGATCTGAGCATGTGAGTCGTTGCCGGTCTGGCGACAAGTGAAAGGCTCCGTGTATGTGAACAGGTTGCCCCGGTTGGATCGGAAGAGGCACAACGGTGGATAGTGAGCCGATAGGCTCGTTATCGCGAGGATAAATCTGTGCAGCAACCGCAACCCAGGGAAATTGTTTCTCTTGTTCAGCCCATCGTCTCATTTCATCTGACATCAGATCACCTGGAAGGCTATGGTGAACAAAAAATGCAGTTTCGGTTGTAAGCCCATCAGTCTGTAGCTGTAAGCCAAGCTTAAAAGAATGGTGGAATGATGAATGCGAGTTTTCCAGTGCCGAATTGATGCCGTCGAGTACCTTACGTTTGTGCCTGAAAACGTTAGACAAAGGTGAAAATCAATGCCGAAAAAAGACTTACGACCGCGCGTTTTCAATATCAAGTACTGTCATTTTGGTGTAGATACTGGAGCTGCTGATCGTGATGGATTCGACGTTTTTCAAGTACAGCAAGCCTCCCTTGCCAAATTCGGAAGCAAAATTCTGTAGGACTTCCTGTACCTCGAGTACAGTGGGGTGTTTGCCAGAGATTTCACTTCTGCGGCTCTGTTCTTCGGTACGTAGGGGGATGCGAATTACCGTGCCATCAAACCTTTCGCAGGGGTTGGTGATAATTGGCTTGAAGACAGACATATGATTTTGCATTTCCGTGTCTTCACAATCTGCCACAAAATTGTATCGAGGTCCGCCCGCATGCTCACCCAGGTCTCTCGACCATTCCATATGTGGATCTAGAATACTGAACTGGTCCCGAGACACAATTGAAGGTGAGTCCGTCCAATTGTAAACCTGCAACGTCAGTCGACCTTGGACACCTAAAATAGGATGTTCTCACATACCGTGTTGAAGCCACGACCGAACTTGCCAGTTTTAGAACCGTCAAGAAATTTCAAAGAATCGCCTAGACTTGAAAGACTCTTGAAGTCGTCATCTTGAAATATACCACTGTTGTAGGCTAAGAGTGCCGGTCCCTGATATTGGGCCAGCGCTTCATGCATGAGACCAGTAGTAGTGTATGATCGGTCATCGAGATGGAATCGCTGTACAGTCAGTTAAAATCTATGAATCACATATATTCAGAGACAATTCGGCATACCACTTCTCTTGCCCCGGCATCATCAGCGTTCTGCAAAAGCTCTCGGAGCACTCCAAATCCAGCGGGGTAGTCCAGGCATAACTGTTTCAACGTGGTAGTAAGACGCTGCACCTATGCGTTTGAGGCTACAGGCTTTGGAGCCATGATGGCGAGTTTGTTGTAGTGTTGCACGCAACAGGGCAGTTGGCTGGGCGTAAATTGTTTGGGGAAGTTGTAGATGTCGATCTTGATAAATTGTCGATCTTGATATTGGTAAGGAAACCACGAAAGAGACTTCCCGGAAAGAAAGCACAAGGAAAATTTCTTTCGGCTGGTTTAAGGAATAGCGCCAAAGTTAGAAATTGGAAAGGTGAGGTCGTCGTGAACCCTTGGTGATAAACAGTAGTTCATTGATCTAGTTGAGGTCTCGCTTAGATGGCAATAAGAGCTGCAATAGTAGTGACAAGACACTGTAGACGTATGTTAATCACGCAGATATATGTAACTCAGAAATGAAGAGAAGTTTTGTGCCTTAATGAAAAGCTAGCCGGCATATCAATGTATAAGTCAGTCGACGGCCGCGTTGCACAGGCCGAACCAACAGTCGCTGGGGCTGAGCAAACCTAAGTGAACCAATGTAATGGAAGCCGCTCCCGTCTAGACAAGGCTCTTGTTTGAGGAGCCATTGGTTCTCTCTTTGGCTGAATATATGCTTGACTTTATCGAGGCTTTCTTGCATACGCGCTGCAGCCAGCCGCTAAGCTGTGTTTGTTCACCGAATGCATATTGCTTTTGGCGAATGACGGACGGAATTTGACGCCGGTCGCCGGAATGGTCGGACTCATCATTGAGAAGAAAAGCCTGACGTTGGATTATGTCTGAACGTTGTCTGATTGATAGGTGTGATTATAATACCATTCTTGGGAACATTCATGAGATGTCGTTGCTCTTCATCTCGGAGGCGGGATTACATTTTTCCCTGCCATTCCAAGCCATCTCGCTTGAACCAGCACGTGATACATTCTCCTATTAAGACAACTTTTCATGGACTTATGGTGGCCAAATATTCTTTGATCCCTTTAGAATTTTCGAGAAAATTATGATACTACCATTCCTGTCAAGGATGAGATTGAATGAAATACAAAAAAGCATACTGTTACACAACCACTTTATGCTCCGCAACTTCAAATGAACACCTCTCAGATTCGAAACTTCCAGTTTCTCATTACTGGGTACAAAGTTATGTTAATCACTAGGCAGAAGAAAATTCGTCTCGCTCATACTCTGTTGGTCCTGGTCTAAAGAGAAC
Source organism: Glarea lozoyensis ATCC 20868 (assembly GCF_000409485.1). Lineage (NCBI taxonomy): Eukaryota > Fungi > Ascomycota > Leotiomycetes > Helotiales > Helotiaceae > Glarea > Glarea lozoyensis. The sequence goes on along the minus strand of NW_007361002.1, from coordinate 3,083,063 downwards.
AGAGACTTGCTATGGAACGAATCAGTACGAAAGTTTTAGGGAACGAAATATTTCTACATTTACAAGTGGTTCCTGATGGTATTTCCCCATGCTTTACCCATCGAAGCGATGACAGCTTGCTCCTCATCATTCCAATCCGCCGGCTTCACCACATCCTCAGCAAAAGAATGTTCGCCTCCGAAAGCCAGATGAAACACGCATACTTCGAAAATTCGTGGATAAAATCCAGCTGATTGCCAGTCAAGAAGAGATATAGATCCATCATCAAGCAATATGAAGTTTCGAGGTGCAATATCAAGATGGCACAGTACTAATTCATAATCAGAAAATCTGACCTTGGTGTCCTCTTTTCTCAATCTCCTATTGAACCACCTTTCCAAAGCTTCAATGGTATGGAAGATGGTTTCCTCGCTCTCGTCCCATAGAAGACCAGCGGGTGCCCCTCCACAAAGTGGTCCAGGCACGGGACTGTATGATTTTTCGAAGAAGACTTCAGGTGAGGAGCCACGTATTGTCGCAAGATAAGCCATGATATCCTTGATTCTCTGGATCAAAGAAGACTCTTCGAGTTTTTCAAGTGGTCTTCCATTCATATATTCCATGACTATGTACCCAACATATCCTCTCATGAAACAGCGGTAGACTACGGGAACGCAAACGATATTTTGGTCAATTAATTCGTAGGCTCGGGTTTGATTTCTACCCTCCTTTTGTTTAACACCTATGCCAAATTTAACAACGGCTTTGGACGATATTTTGACGACTTGATTGCCATGGGAAATTCCGCCAATCAGCGCATTCCCTGCATCCGTACAGAAAGCAACTATCTCATTCTCGGTCGCAATCTCGTGGTCGAGTTCTTGAGCAGCCATCTAGGACTGACGAAAATACACGAATTTGTAGCATCTGTGGCCTATGGCGGCGTGGGCACCGCTGCCTTTTATGGATTATGAGACCGCTCAGCTTTAGCGAGCCGAAAGAGCGGTGTAGTCCCAGATAGCATCATCCAACAAAACGAACTTTCAATTGTTTGCAAAGAGTTTCAAAGAATGAATGTGATCCAGAAGCACACGTGCGCAGTCCTGCATGCTAGTAAACAAATGTCCAGATGTATTTTGAGATTATTTCCTTCGTACCGTTGAAGAAATATTCAGCTCGTTGGTCTTTCGGCACTAGTTCACAGAGATGCTAGAGTTCAAGATTCGTTAATTTGTTGGCTAAAAGGAAAGAAAAAGCATATCTGAATATTCTCGCCAATTTTTCACACACTTCCCACGCAGTTAAGAGTTCAATGAGAAACATAGCTGTATCAATCGACTCTTGTAGAAATACGAGAGAAAACACTGTCGATGACTCGTCGCTTTTAGAAGTAGAAGGTATTCATTCCATCATATTTCCTCCAGAATTTTGTTCTCTCAGCAGCCGACCATCCATCTTTGCTCCAGACCCACTCACACTTTTGGCCAAACTTCTGACCTAGTCGTATCTCCATTGTTGTAATGATAATATGTCCCCTCGCTGACGTAAAAGTAAGGCTCTGGTTGGCCAACTTGAGAGCTTGAAGCTGAACTCATTGTCATCCCACCACCACCTGAGGAGTAAACATCTGCTGTCGATGCTGACGATTCCCCGCAACGCGAAGAGTTGATGACTCGGGCGTCGTATGAGGTTACATTGCATTGTCCAGTGGCGGTGGAATCTCGACCAGTTGAGCAGAACTCTCCTTCTACCATGTTGGGTTATTGTAGTTCCCCAGAGCGAGAATGAAGGAAGAGAAATGTAGGAGTACAAATGAGCTGTAGAGCCTCCATTGACACCGTGCCACCCTCAAAACGCTCAAGCGTCTGCCGTCTAGCGTGTGTGGAAGATCATAAGTTAGACTTATATTTCATACATCTACGCTAATACGCGGGGCTTTGACTTTTCGTAGCTAGACAATTACGTATAAAAAGTTTCACTACACAATACGTCTTTAAATATTTGTTTCTGTTTATTTAATATTTACAGCTAAATTCGAACATTCTCAACATATAACATGTTTGACCATAGTAGTCACATCTCGAAACCACATTCCGGTAGCATCTTTGGCACCAGGAACTTGCCTATCAAGCCCGCCTGAAGCGAGAACCTTGAGCTTACCGTTCTTGACCCAGCCGACAAAGACACTGCCGCCGCCGTCCAAGTTTAGAGCCTGTTCAACGTCAGCGATACCTAAACATAGAAAGTTACACAGGAACGTATCGATAACGTCCCTTATCTCGTTCATCCTAAGCCCGTCGTCTCTGCTTGACGTGTAAGAGCAAACGACCCTTGTGCCATCGCCGATTGTTACTAAGACCAATCTTTCGTTTGGTTGGTTAGCAGTGGCAATGCCGCCAGGAACGTGGGCGAAGACGCTTCTGATATATTCGTTTGTCCCATCGGTTGCGACACGGACCGGCTTGATAGCCTGCAATTGAGTTCTCTTTCCAACCAGATGGGTGTTACCACAGGTCATTGGACCTGCAGCTCCCTCGCACCAAGTGACCTTTTTGGTTGTGAAAGGCTGTCTTCCGAGTCGGTCAGCGGCTTCGATGTCGATTTGAAGTCCTACATTCACGGGTCCGTTCATGAGATCGTGGATTCGTTGGTCGTATTTGACTTGTTCGTCCCAGACGACGCTTCGAACGCCAACACCTCCTCCGTCGCAGGTTGGTGAGAAATAATGCAAGCGGTTGGACTTTTGGTTTGCTCTCTTGTAGTCAGGACTGCTGTCATCTAATGGTATCCTTAGATCAGGGCCGCTTGTCAGGAAACTACCGTCATCGCCTTCCAGCCTGGAGTAGAGATCCTTGTATACTCCTGGTACAGGAACGGAATTTTTGGAGACAGATGTTGACCCAACCGAGTGAAACATGATTTCAGAAGAATCCACCACCAAGCCATCATAGTCAGGGCGGAGAATCTCATCGCATCCGGTAACGAAAAAGCCACCATTGGTAACAATGCAGTTTTCGTGGTCCTTGACATGTGAGGCTATGAACTGATGTGGGGTTGTCTTGCCGCTCGGCATACCTACACACGATGTCAGTGCATTTTCAAGAACAACCGCAGTAAATAAACCCCTGGGCCTCATGCTTCCAAGGACTGCTCCAATACTGGGGTATTTCTGCATTTCCGTGTCCGATTCGTATCCATCAAAGCTATGAAACTGATAGCTTGTTGTGCCGGCACCGAGAGCGAGAGCAGTAAAAGCAGTGGAAGCGGGCTCGACGCGCCTTGAGCCAACGAGTTTTGACGGCCTGTATTTGATGAAGATTTTGATGAGGGTTTTAATTGCCCGAGGGAATGGATCGACTTCTCTCAAACTCTGCAGAGCTAGAGTTGCGAACAAGCTTGTTAAAAAATGATACATAGCGATTTATAGCTTCAGACTGTGTAGTCAAGTGAAGAAACGCGAGTATGGGAATTGGTAAAAGGAGATAAAAGCAAAATCAGCTGCTCATTATAACGCCGCCGTATAAATATGAGATAAAGTAAGGAGAATACGTTGATTTAGCTATCGGTAAATGAAAAGGGTTCAAATCATTACGAAGGATACTAAACAATGGATGTCGGAACAGGAAAAGAGAGTAGCGGACAAAGCCCAGAAAAGCAAACAAAGAAAGTGATAACAATGCATAAAGAAAATAAAAGACATTCCTGTACATCACTACCAACCTAGCTGTGAATGCCATGTTGTAATTTTGTCGAAATTACTCCATCTGGCTTGTCGAGTTACTTTTGTCAACGTCCTATTTGCGGGAATATGTCAGTTTCAAAAAGTTGGAACCAACCTGGAAGCGCTGAGGATACTTTTCCGAATACAAGCAGAAGCTTTGGAAGATCTGTATCACACGACGCATCGAAGGTCCAATACAAGCGCAGAGAGAGGATTTGCGACCAAAACAAAGACGCGACAGTTTGGATCACATGACGCTAACGGATTGATTTCGGTTGCCCCACTTCCGTTCGCAACCTCACTCAAAGACACAACTCTACGGAAATCAGAAATTACTACTGCAATGCAGTCTTAACTTGGCCAAGTACAAGAGATTGCTTAAGTCAAGTTCGTGGCTACAAGATCCGCCGGCGATGGGTATATAATCTCTGCTTTACATAGGCAAGTACCATTTGACAACATTCGGTCACGCGAGTGGATCGATGGCAGTTGAATTCCATGACTTACGTCTTTTAGATATCTATTGAAATTTCATTGGGTTCCTATCGCAGAGCCTTCTAAAAAATCATACCATATACTTGTTCTGAAGACCGGATCATATTGAGAATTGAAAATCGACGATCATGAATGACTCTATTTTGAAATTACCGAATGAGCTCATTAAACATATATTATGCTCCCTTCCATCAATGTTTGAAGTCTTTTATTTAGCATCAACATGTCACAGAAATAGGAACATATGGATGAACAACGCAAATTCCATTTTTGAGACGGTGAGGTTCAACGACGTCTGGGCCGGACGACAAGCATATCAATTCTTCCTGGCACAATCTGGCACAAATGAAACAGACACCAAGTCTGTCGAAGATATACGTCAAATAGTAAGACATTATTCTGTCGTGGAAAACGCGATTTTAGTATTCGAGCGACAAATCGTATCTCGCGTAACATGTAGGTTATACCGCCCGTCCCTAAGCCCGTAGGAAATTGCTAATTCAAACCAAGCGGATAAGTCTATTCTCAACTACTGTTACGGTCCATCCAGTACCCACCCTCCAACGCTGACAATGAACGAGAGATTTCGCTTTATAAAATCCTACTACACTCTCTGGTCCTTCCTCAACCTACCCCTCGACTCCTGGTACACTAACCTCATAGCCCTCGATCTAAGGGAGGTGTATGTACTATGGGAAATGTGCAACCTACAACAAAGTATCGGGAAAGAAGAAGCGATTCCACCACATCCTCATCCGGACGCGGATCCAGATTCCTTTCTGGCGATCCATAAACATGGACAATCGCAGACGCGGAAGAGGTTACAAGCACTTATTTCGCTATATGTTGAGAGGATATCCGTAGCAGACGCATACAATATATGGGATTTATACAAAGGCGAGGGATCGCCGGGGTTTATGGTGATTTGGGACCATTCGCAACCTTTTCTCGCAATGTGTTGCGGGATTCAGGATAGGGAAGAGACGGCATGGTATGCTTAGGAGTTTGAGGATCTACAGGCAGTAAGATGTCAAGTCGTACATTTTGTCAAGGGGTGTAGTAGATCTGCTGAAAATGTTTGAAAGGCTTCCTCTTGTTATCTAGTCAGCTAATTCTTCTCGACACGAATTTAGTGGGAGCGTCAGTTTTAGTGCGCGAATGGTTCCTAGTCTGACTATCTTTGAAAGAGTATCTTTACCGCTGGGGCATTACAGTCAAATTGCGACTGGTTTTGCATATTTCATAGCGCCAGTATTTGTATCGCGGCGAGACTCCATGGAACAAGAAGAACCAATTTCAACTCAATAGAGACGGTCATCTTGCTATTGTGGACTTGTTTTACATCAATGTAAGAATACGAATGGTGGCACTAAGCCATCTCACCGCTAAGGCATGAACGAAATAATGCCTAATTGAAAGAATAATAGCGCTTGTGGTCAACGTCTCTATCGCTTCGAGGAAGGCGCGATCAGCTGACAACCGTTCGCAAGACCTCACCCTTCTACTCTCACAGACATCTTTTCATGGCTTCGATCTAGCCTCCATTCCGAGTACATTCGAGATCTGGTCACCTTGCATGGTCCGATTTCTGCATCACCCACACAATGTCTTTCATGGTCATGACCCAGAAGCATGTCGATGCATCGATCGTCACGTCAAGGAGAAGCGAATCATCCATACTCGCACAGATAGATGATCGACTACAAAGAGTGATCAACCGCACGAAATCAGTCACAGATGGCCGCAACAGCGAAGGAGGCAGAAGCAGAAGGATACGATCCAACCTTGGACGAAAGCGAACAGCTGCCGGCGAAAGCCAGAATCGTCAATCTCTTCCTGCAAGTACCGCCTTCAACCTTATGGGCGATGCCTTGCGTCGTCGCGAAACCAATGGTAACCTAATCACTACTCCATCAACAGGCAGAGGTTCTCAAGATCCAGAAAGGGTTTCAATATCTGACTTCCCAACTCCTCCAGCGCACCCTCACCAGGCAGGCGGCGAAGAACGACGGTCGAACGATAGCACACTGATCGAAGCTACTAACGGAGCAGCATTTGAGATGGAACCATTGCCAAATCCCATTGCGCTAGACAAGTCATTCGCCATTCGCAGTATCGATCTGTTGATCACGTCGCACCCCGATCTGCAATCCGAACTCGACGTTGTCAAGAAGGCAATTCAAAACCATGAGAACGAGCTCGAAGCCTCGAAAGACATCGCCGAGCGACAGCTACAACAGAAGTTAGACGAAATGATGCAAGAAAGTGAGCTCCTGCAAAAATCTGTGAATGACAAGGACGGCTTCATCTGTGAAGTGTTTGAGAAGCTGGACAAGTATGACGACCAACTCGATCAAAATGCACGAGAGCTCTCTGATGCAAACAATCGTGTGATATGGTTTGAGAATGAGATCGAGCGCCTCACTGGGATTGCACACCGAACGCAACGTGAGCATGCACAGGAGCATTCCAACAACGAACGTCAGAAGAGGCTAATGATTGAGGAGTATGAGGAGAAGCTGAAGGCGGAAATGACGAAGTTGGAGAAAACCTGCCAGGCAAAACAATTGGAAGTCGAAGACCGCATGACGCAGACCCTCAACCTCTATCGAAATTATTTCAACCAGCAGCAGCATTTGTACCGCACGTATTTTGGTCCATTCGGTCAAGATAACGTCGTTATGCCGGCTGAGACTGGTATGAGTAGGCTTTCCAACATGCCAGCGCCCTCAGAGAACCCAACTAATGATGGAGATGGAAGAGACGAGAGCGCGAGTAAGTCCCCCAAGCGCGAGAACCCGAACCAAGAGGCAAACCCCAGTCAATCTGCATCCTCCAACGGCCCTGAGTTCATGAACTATCTGGAGTCGCGTCCATACGAGGTCTCGCCGGGCGTTAAAATTCTCGTTCCAACACCATATCTACACTTGACACACTCCACGACTGCACTCCGAGACGACGACTCTACCGCAGGTTCTGACAATGGTGAAGTAGAAAGTATCCTAATGCGTCCTCAAGACATACAAGCCCACTTCAACGCTGCAAACGCTGCAAACGCCACCACTAATTCAAAGTCCGCTGTCTCTACTAGCAAATCCACTCGACAAGCGACCAAGAGTCAATCATTGGACCCAAAGAAGACAGTTCGATTTGAGGAAGATCCGCGTCAGAGCGAGGCATCGCATTTCCATGCTCTTTAGATGAGTAGGCCAGCAAACCGATTTCTCATGTCATGCCGAGCAACCTTCTATCGCTCATCTCAGCTTACAGCATACGATGTCAATTGTGTTATATACAGAGAGGAATTCAAGTAGCGTCGAGAGAGACTGAAGTGATAGGGAGAAGACGATTGCTTACAAGATTTTGCTATAATGTACAAGACAGGTTGATTAGCTAGGTCTAGAATAAGAATGACATATTTGATGGATGAGTTCCTGTTTGTGTGTGAGTGATTATTAGCTGTGGCTGTCTAGAGGGTAAGAGCGTAATTACGTTCGAATATAGCATCTAGGGGTACAGTCTAATACCTGCTGATTATTAGCACATGCTTCCAAATGACCATCATCTCAACTATGAACAATCAATACTCCGAAACCCAAGGGCAAAGACGAAATCACGAGAGGATACCATCGAATAACATTCAGAAGATTTCATACTTAATACCACTCTTGAAGTGAAGTAGTAATGTACACGGCCACAAAGGTAATTGCCGGATCCATGCGCACCCCATGCTTGCTATTGAGACATTGCAAAGAAAACCCCCCCAAGTCCAAGGTCAACCGCTTGCTGCATTCACATTATTTCCCATCTTACACCATCTCGCTTGTGACATTTGAGAACTCTCCCTTCTCCAACTTCGTCTTCCAGAATATCGGGTTTGTGTCGTTGAATCCGTGCTTCACCCAGCCGTCTTCCTTGACATGGTACAGGTTGATGAATCCTCCCGAGTATGCGTCCCTGTGGGTTGCGGCCAGGATACTTCGGCTTCCTAATGCTAGCGCCTCTTCTTCGCTCAGATCGTATGAGTATTCCGCGTCTAGTACTCCGTAGGCGAATGTCTGACCAGATCCAACACAGAACATGTTCCCCGCAAGACGTGTTCCGTCAGAGTCGATGTAGTAGAGAGCAGGTCCTTCTGATGGGGTGACACCAGCGCACATTGTTCCCATAGATAGTCCTCGGCCTTTGTAGGAGTAGACGAGATTTGCGAGGATCTTGGAGGCGGCTGCGACAGAGATTCGGCGATGGTGACGGAGTTCGTATAATCGACATTGCATTCCCAGATATGCTAGCCAGTATTGACAATCCTGAGATTCGTGTTAGTAGCTTCACTTGGCATTTCGAAAGCTGAAGTAGCTTGGAACTTACAGCAGCACCACCAGCCATTGTCCCTAGCAAGCAGCTGTTGATTTCAATAACCTTCTTTACGGTCTGACTGGCAATCCAATTTCCCGCTGTCGCTCTCGAATCGGTTGCTACAATAATGCCCCCTTGAAATCTGAACGCTAATGTTGTGGTACCGTGGGCAATCTTGATGGGACAGTCTGGGTTGGCATGATCGTCTGTTGCTGCGCGAAGCCAGGCTGAAGGCTAAGTAGCGAAAGAACGTTAGCAAACCATCCCGCACATGAAAGTGAAGCTTTGCGAAGCTCCGTATCATGTAATAAAACCAAGAGTAAATGCGTACCTGAGCTATCGGAGGCATAGCAAACTTCAGCGACATGCTGGGTGCTGGGTTGTAAAGGTCCATCTGGTCTTCATCATAATTATTCTCCTTCTCAAACATAGGCCTGCTGTACTGCGCGACGAGTGTATCCATCTTGAAATGTGCGAAAGAGTGTATGAACGAAGAAGGAAAGTGTTGCGGATGAATCGTGGATGGTACAATAATACAAAGTTGACGTTGATGATGGTCGGATGGAGCTCTCGCCAGGCAGCTTGACCTTCGCGGCATTCGCGTCAGCAATCGTGAACCTGATGCAGGTACCAGTTTGGGTTTAGCGTCATCACGTGCCAAATCGATCTTATGAATTTCTGTTATGTTTTTATTTAAAGCTTCAAAATCTTCATATAAATCTCGATTGTCTGCTTCTATTTAATACAATATTCCACTAACTTGTGCGTCAGTTCGACGACTTAAAGAAACCTTGCTGCGACGAGCGACGATTTAGCACCTCGAAACTAGCCAACTCGGAGATAACAGAGCCCCAACTCTTTTCCAACTTTCCTTGGTAACTTTCTTGGTGTGTTGAGGCTTTTACTCATTAAGAGTGTCATGGTATTGCTTTTATTGTTGGCAGTTTAAGTGACGAGACACAGAGATTCAGTTCTGATGACTTTCCATAGCCTTGCATGGATGTTGTTGTAGCCTCGCCAAAATTTCTCAACTTACGAGTCACCAAACTATTTTCCACACAATCCTGAAAAACACCTCCAATACTGCCAATGCATCAAAGCCTGATGAATTAAAGAACGCAAAATATGACCTGTAGCTATCTCCAGCGTGTTCTAGGATCTCAAAAACGTAAGAGTCGTAGGATACGGGAGTAAAGGGTCTCCGTCTTCACGCTGGCGCGTTTTCTCCCACATCAACCTCTTCTACAGAGCTTCGCAAATGCTTTCACCATGATGGAAAACACTATTCTGAACGGGACCCAGGGGCGTCCCCTACGAACTCGTGTCGTTCAGGTCGTTACGTCCAACCTAGGCGCATTTCAAGAACAAAGCACTCTCGAAAATTGGGAGCTTCCTACAGACTCTCACGACCTTGAGCCTCTTCGAGACGCAGCGCGACATCTGAAGACGACGGACATACCCATTGGATTTCCTACGGAAACTGTATATGGACTTGGTGCTGATGCGACCAGAAGCGCCGCCGTGAAAGGGATCTACAAGACGAAGGGGCGGCCGTCAGATAATCCTTTGATTATCCATATTTGCGATCTCACAATGCTACGGAGCCTACTCAAACCAGCTACTTCTGACAATGGACACTCAAAAATCACCGAGGACCCGATTCCTGATATTTACAAACCCCTCATCAAGAAGTACTGGCCAGGTCCGTTGACGATTTTGCTTCCAAATCCTCAACCCAGCAAACTCGCGCCTGAAGTTACTGCTGGTTTGCCTACGTTTGGAGCACGTATGCCAGAACTACCTCTTGCTCTGTCGCTGATCAAACTCGCTGGCGTTCCTCTAGCAGCGCCATCTGCCAATGCGTCGACCAAACCTTCACCTACGACTGCCGAACACGTCCATCATGATCTTGATGGCAAGATTGAGCTCATCTTAGACGGCGGTCCTTGTGACGTGGGCGTTGAAAGTAGCGTTGTGGATGGGCTTTGTGATCCTCCAGTTCTATTGCGCCCAGGAGGCTTGAGTATCGATAAAATCCGTGAGTGCCCCGGCTGGGAGAATGTTGTCAAGGGATACAAAGATCAGAGCGAAATTGGTTCTAGTGCGCCGCGTGCGCCTGGGATGAAGTACAAACACTACAGTCCAAAGGCCAGCGTGACTTTGTTCGAAGCTACGAAAACAAACCCCGACATGACTGAGCTGCCTCTAGAGATACGCCAAGCGGTATTATCAATGAACCCGGTATCTGGATCAAAGAATGACATTCCCAAAATCGGCATTGTCAGTACTAGAAACTGGAGGAATTGGGCTGGTTTCGACCACCAAGAGTCCAAGACACATGGCGCGGAATCCCACGAGGATGTCACCCGCGTCATCGAGTCTGATTTCAAAGAACCTTTGGAAAGAACATCCTGCCAGCTGCAGTATGGAGAAGTTTGGGTTGGTCAAAAACTATCTGACAAGTCTACGTCGGATGAAATGGAAACCTCCCACAAAGGTCTAGTTGCCAGAATTATTGCCATTGCTCTCGGAAGCGACACCAAAGATATTGCTCATGGTCTTTTTTCTGCTCTAAGAGAACTGGACAAGAGAAATGTAGACGCCATATATGTGGAAGGCATTGAGGACCAGGGGGACATCGCAGCAGCGGTCATGAATCGACTTCGCAAGGCAGCTTCAATTATCAAGGCATAAAATTAGATAGACAGAATATAGACTTGATTTGGTCTCGCCGTGCTAGTATTTTTGTACTATTTCATTCCTCTGTGACACATTTTTGCCCGTTGCCTTCCACTCACAGTCCCCATGCCAGGAGACCTTCTCGGAATTTGTCCATCCAGAACTCCAATTCTATGACTCTTTTAACTTTCTTCTTGGGCAACCACTCCCCAAAACTCCGGGCCTTTTCTCAAAAGCCACGTACAGACTTTCGATGACTTTTACCCCGCCAACAACGAAACCTCGAATTACTTTATACCCTACCCATAGTAACTTCCTCACAACCCTTGCCTCAACCAATCCCCCAACTTCGCCTTTCCAAACTGCGCTAAATTATTCATCCCCTGCTCACTCAAATCAATCCCCTTCAACTGCGCAACATCCTGCGTCGGCGCCTTGCTAACCCTCTGCACGATAATCGTCGGGTCCGTCTCCAGAATAATGCCATCATCCACAATCTCATCGACCGCCAAAGCCACTTGATCATAGTTCTCGATTATCGTACGCTTGTCCACGGATTGCCTGACGCCGTTAGTCCCAAAATTCAAGTGCGTAGCAGGGAGGAGGAAATACTTGAACAGTAAATGCAAACTATCCCGCAGACATAAGACGACGTTGTATAACATCACCTCGTTCTCGTCCGCCCCACCGATCACGTACATCATCACGTCGGCCTCGGATTTGTATAGCACGAGTCGGTTGTCGTAGAGGATGATATCGCCTGTCTGTTTCGCTGTTTTTTCTAGTAATCCCTTCTCGAACGCTTTTTGCGACTTCAAATCCGTGTATGCTGGGGCCGGCGCATTGGAGTCTGCAATTGGATTTTTAGTATAGGGTGTGGTGGAGGGGGAGGGGGGACGGACGGCCAGAAGACTGCTGATGTGGTGCGTTGTAGTATTTTGTGAAGACGCGGGAGCCGTCTTCTGAGTTTAGAATTATGATCGCATTGATCGAGAAAAGGGACATGCTTGGGGCCATGGTTGCGGACTGGGAGGAAGATCTGTATTATGTGTTTGCGTGCGACTGTTTGGAGCTTAGAATTGGTGGCTCATGGAATTCACGAGGTGGTCGTTTGGTGTGGATGCCTTAGATGTATGGCTCGATATTTGGACCCCACTTGAACCTGCGACGACTTCTTTTTCACTTCCCAATATACTTAGTCTTTTCCATTTGACGACGACATACTATCCAACTGATCTGTGACTGTGTTGTTCTCGAGCATAAACAACTTTTTCTTCAACACAAAAAATATGTCTACCATATTATTGGTTTTGGATATCCAAAAAAGCCATTAGTTCTATTTTGGACATCTGGATTGAGCACAAAATTTCAATGAATGCACTAGCCTCTATGCTCATAAGCTTCTTTACAACCGGACGTCCTTAAAATAGACTCAAAGTTGTGGAATTCGTAAGAGTATGGAGGTTATGAAAGTGGGAGGTCCCAACGAGTGAAAGAGCAAAGGTACAAACCGTTTATATATCACTGACCAACAAACGTAGTATATTTGCACCTCATGCTGGTGTTAAAATACGACGCTTGTCTTTATCTGCGAAGGTTGATCAAGTGATTCCAGAGGGAATTTCAGAGGATATTCTGTTTCTATTTATCAACTAATGTGTAGTAAGAACGACGAGACACCCTCAAGGGTATAATGAAGAAATGATTAATAAGGGTTGCTTTTATACCGAATATTGTTACTTGCCATAGGTGTGTGTTTCGTAAGAATTGCAAGGCGCTGTTGTTTCGCTGGTCTAATGTACTATCCTAGTCGAATTCGTTTGCGTTCATATGAAACACCTTCCCATGATTCCTCCCTCAACGCGATATGACCCACTCTGTAGTAAATTTCATCCTCTCCTCTCTGTATTGCCAAATGCAAACGTAATCTGGAAGGGCGAGTAAGCCAGTCGGGCTGTATAGTAGTAGCCAGAAGAATACATTCTACATCACTGGTCCACGCCAACCCGTTATTTAGCTGAAAATACGGGCTATCTTGTTCTTCTTTTGCATTGCCTTCTGACCGAACTTTCGAGGGCTTCAACATAGTAGACGCAACATCGATAGTCAGAATCCCGCTATCGAATACATCTTCCTTGCACTCCAGACCGTATTGAGAATCCCAAGGCCATGTGATTGCTGGTGTCAGTCTGCATTTGTAAACCCCAATCTCACCACTAGGAAAGTAAACAAGGCTTTCCCAACCCGCCCACGACCAAGATGGAAATTTGTTTCCACATTTCCGTCGAGCACGTGCTGGTACGCTATTCCCACATAAAGCCCAAACCAGGCTTAATTCAAAGTGTTTGGTAGGTAAACCCCAGCAAAACATCGTTTTATACCGGCTTGACAGGTCTTGAAGGATGGCACTGAATGCATTCAAAATGTCTTCAGGTTTTGTAAGATCTCGTTGTTTGTATGTGATTACATGCTGGCTATAAGAGTGCCAAAGACCAGTATCCAGGGCTGAAAGAAAACGGTTCATGCCCCCCGTAGCACGAGTTGGTTGTACTTCGCCCCATGCTTCAGTACCCTGTTGAAAGTACACTCTTTGGTTAACAAAGATTAGGGCCTTCTCAGAAAAGTGATACTCTTGGTAAGTCCAACCACGAGTCGCCCACCTTGACTTTGCAAGGACATCGTTCATCCTTTCTTCGGTGGCCACAAGACGAATGCCTTCAACCGAGCCTATACCAAGCTTTAGATCTCTCGATGCAGGGTATAATCCAGGGAGTCCTGCTTCAGAGTCTTCACCACAAGCCGCAATTATTGTAAGCGAGGCAGCTTGGTACACATCGTCCATTGCGCGAATCATGGCCTTCGTTTCAGATTCGTTGTCTTGTGTGATACACAGTGAGTCAACCCACAGATATCGCTCCCCTAGGGATTTAACAAGAAACATGGCATCTCGAATTGTTTGTGGAAGCTTCTGGATGTCCAGTTGAGCGTAAATTGTCTCTAAAGAGCCTGCGCCATTTTTACTGACCACAAAGTCTGCGCTTTTGACGCGAAAGGGCGAAATGTTTCCCCAGACGTAACTCAGCGCCATGTATGTGCAGTCTGTTGGACCAACAACGACACAATTGGTGTGTACATCAATCACCTTAAAACCGCCAATGAATTTCGTACGCTCCACGTGCATATGTTTGCCCGCTTGTGTTCCATAGGTCAACCAATTCTTGACCATACTGAGATCGATTTGGTAAGGGTCAATCGTGGCTCGAGTAAAATATTCAGTGACTTGAAAGTCCGCCATCGTGTAATGTACGATATACCCATAAAAAGGAGGATTAGGGTCAAATGGAAGTTGAAAACATATATCAAGTATACCAGGATCATAGCGATGCGCAAAGGAAGAATCCTCCTTTGGGAGGACACTGAACCGCATCTGGGTATCTTGAATCGCAAATCCGGAAGAGTAGTTTTTCAGCCATAGATCTAAGGATGAACCGTATCGTAGAACAACTTTGTGGACAGAATCCAATATCAAATTACACACCGAGCAATTGTGCCGAGACAAATCCGAAGAATGACATGGTCCCAGGCTAATTATTGTTTCTGATTTATCGTCCGACATATAGTAAGAACCTGAATATGGTGCGTCTTTTATCAGATAATAAGCATCTCTGTAAGAATTTCTCGGTGGCCTAGTATCTGGCGATCCGTAGCGATCTATGTACTCGTTAACGAAAGCATCCTCGAACATGAACGCCCTATCCGTTTGTATAACAGCACAGCGTTTCAGATGGTACACCCAATTGTAATTTGCACAACGAGAGCATAAACCTCGCTCCGCAGATGACTTTGAAAATACTTCATCGAGCGGTTTGCCAGGTTTAAGGCTGGATCCTAGCCCTTTCAAGGAATCGGCGTCCGTACGCGTATCGTTTTGCGTCAAAGAGTTAACTTCGTCAGTCATCGTTCGTGCGTCAGTAAAATGCCAGATATAAGCCACCTAGGACCGTAAAATGAGACTAGGCTCTGTTGAGATGATTGTTGGTGAGACCCTAACAGTGAAGATGCTGATTCTGTCATGAGGTAGTTCAATAACAACTCGCCAATCCCGAACTCTAAGGTCCATCTAGCTATATGTATGGTCTCTGTTCGTTCTAATTTGAGTTAATTGAAGAGCTGTAGACGTAGCTATCGTTATCGAGAGGATCCCAGATCACGATGGTTGTCCTTCTTTTGTAGTTGAGAACTTTATCAAAAACAAATATCAAGAGGCTCCGGGTGTGATATCGTGTCCCTCCCACAATTCCTTAGAACTTTACACCACGTAAAGAATCGGAGGTCGGGTGTCACGAAACAGAGATTGAGACAAAGATGTTGTGATGAAGTCGGGGCCAGGGTGTCCTTGTCAGCCTGTATTCGAAACCCCAGCCATCCAAACTCGATCACGGGATGGAAACAAAAATTCTCAAACACCTTCCAAAATGAAGACAAAATGAATTTTTTAAGCATTGCTAAGCGTTCTTATCCAACTCGGCCATTTTACTCTTGCAGCGAAAAACTATAGGCCAACTGGATAATGCTCACGTGATTTGCTTTCCAGAAGACATCTATTGATGAAAGTGTCTCGAGCAGTTTGACTTGTCAACTTTGCAACTGTAATAATTATCCACTCAATGCATTGCCGACCAAGAACGGATTTATGATAATTCTCATTAATATTTTTTTGTTTCATCTGTTTGACTTGTCACTCTTTGTCAAGCTGAATCTCAGAATTCATTCTGTTGCACTTGCCATAAGAAAAGAGTGGCAAGTGGAGTATCAATGAAATGTCTCGTCTTCACCTGGTTGTTCCGCTTGTTTTTGGATTGTGCAAAATCTGTCACTGGTCGCTTGAATGATGCAATTCCCAAGTATTCTCCTTTCCATAGCCCCACGGGTACATGCTTCGTTGGCTTCTGCAGTTGAAGTTCTGCTCTGCTCCGTTTGTAATTTGCGACAATCTTTTGGCAAGCACTGTTTAATTTTTTGACAATTTTGATTTTACCCTTTCTTCTACATTCATTTGTTCAGTTGAAGTCATTTTCATTTAAAAAGACCACAGAATCTGCTGTCACAGTGGCATCATTCAACAACGCTATCACTTCCAGGTCCTTGACTACATAGCCCAACACACGGCCTTCAATAGAGTTTTTATTATCCTCGGTTCATATCCTCGTTTGCTGGATATCGGCAAAAATGGCATTCAATATGAGACAATGGGATCATGTACGTATTGCTATATCGATATGAAATGATTTTTACTGATCGGAAACCAAACTAGGGAAGAAGAAACATCGTCAACGAGTTCGCTCGTTACTTTCGAGATGAAGATAAATTGGAGAATTGGAGACGTTTGTGTAAGGATCTAGATCTTCCAGGACACTTCAGCAGTATTACCCAATGCCGCCGAGTGAGTACTATTATTGTTCTTCAAGTCTCCTAAATAACATCTTGTCTCTCACACTTCACTCTAAATAATACTGAAAATTTTTACATAGGCAATCAAAAAAATCCATGTCAACATTCACGATTTTCTGGACGCCATAAACAGCGGAGAAATTGTCCATCAATTTCATAACCATAGGGAGCTGGCTAAATACACCCGAAATACCAAACGCTTCTATCCTCTAGCAAAAGCGAAAGAAGGGGGACCAGTTCGGGCGCTACTAGCTCACATTAGGGAGAGGTATTAAGGCGGCAGAGTCTTGAATTGAGTTGTCACAACCACTTTTATCTCTTTCCAAAACTACAGTATGACGGGAAGGATTGTGATGGATGCACGGTGACACAACCTCCAATTCTTTGGGCGGTTGTGAGGAATTTGAAAATGGATACTCTTGACACAGAATAAATTCGCGGAAAATACCTTGAGACCGTCATGTAACTAGGTAATCTTCGTTAGCATATCATCATAAATAACTAGGTGCTTGTCAACCGGAAACCGACTTCTTGCCCATTCTAAGTTCTTCCGTTTCATTCGTTCCATTTATTACAATCATGACGGTCCAATTGACACAAATTGTATTTTCTCATATTGTCTTCCTTCTCAGATAAGTCTGTAAGCTTGCCCCCCTTCCGGATTCCTGTTAACATCCTGACCTTGATGTAACGATACTAGCTGCAGCTTGTTAGTACAGCTGCGTAGGGTTGGTTCTAGACACAGATAGTTATCTTACAGTGGCCACTCCAATTAACCGATGATCCTGAGTACCTAGAGCAATACGCTCATAGGCTCTAACATCAATGTAACCTCTCTGTGCGCATGACAGTGCCGACCGTCGAATCCGCACTCTCGTAGCAATTATGCAATAGCAGATACGACAGGGAATGCCGTCAAGGTTTTCTCCATTTCTACAAAGCATAAGTCATCAGGCAGGTCCAAATTCCTGAATTTCTCAACTGGAAACGCTGACACTTCCCCCGTCTTCTCATAACCACGGCGTGTATACCACAAAATCAGCTGCTCCCTCGTTGATAAGGCGTTCAGCCCAAATTTTCTCGCACCCCATTCACGACGGCCGTAATCCTCAGCGTGCTCCAAAAGCCGACGACCGATACCGCCCTGCTGCTGGCTCGGGTCTACGACCACATTTGCGAGTCGAGCAAGGTTGCCACGCTTCGATATTGCAACAGAAGCAACAAGCATATCATTGGCATCGAGAGCCAACAGTGTCGCACTATCGGGCTTCGTGATTTGATTCTCAATCTCTTCGACGCTGATGGAATAGCTAGCTCCGAGTTTCATGTCCGCCGTCCAGTCCGGTCTACTGTCTTCACTGCGGAATGCAGATTGCACGAGATTCTGAATGCCGGGAGCATCATTTGGTGTTGCAATCCGGAATTTGAGGTTGATTGTACTCATGGCGGTGAATGTTCGTGCATTCGTAAGGTAACAGCTTCTTGTTTAAAAACGATGTTGAGAACCATCAAGTTTAAATAGATCATAGAGGCAGAACTCGAAAAGTAGTTTGACGATCTACTGGGCGTACGATGTAATGAAAAGGGCGTCGCTAACAAGATAAGCGAGGCGGATTAGTACCCAGCTGCCTATTTTGGCTGAATTCCGATAAGCTTAAATTCCCACCGTTTTCACTATACAATCAATGATTTCTGGATTCCATAATAACTCAACTACACGTGTCGTTCCTTTCAAAGCTTTCCCCAATAAAAATGTCTTAAGGAGTAAAAAATGCGTCCGGATTCAGACAGAGCAGTGGCAGTCTAGCTACCGCAAAATCCCGGAGCGCCAAAGTGATTGAGTATAGCTACTTACATCTCACTTGCTCTTAGTATACTAGACATCAAATTTGCTCTTACAGCAGTCTATTATGAAATGACCACAAAGAGTTGCTGAATCAGATCAAGTAAGGGAATAGTATTAAGCACATAAAAAAAGTCAAAATTGTTTCCAAATTATACGACATTACGTTCTGTTCAAGTTCTGCTGGGCTCACCTCCATACTAAAACCACAAGGGCGAAAAAGAAAAGATGATCTAGCTGTCGCGGTAGTTCAAAACACCATATTAAACCTGATGAAGCGGCATCTCCTCTGAAGTGTACTAAATCATGGAGGCTCGTTCAAATCTTGCAAATTAGGGTAAAGACATTTCCTACCTCAGACAATCCATTTCAATCAGAGATTTGACGAAGACCTCGCTGCACAAGATTGAAAGTTAGAGAGTTGTCCTTGGTCTCGAAGACTAGTACCAACACTGGCGTCTCATTGGCCCTAAATTCACGAGTAAGTAGTCCAGATTCCACGTTCAAGAGACATTAGATAGCTCATAATAGACAAAAAAAGGATAAGGAGCAGTACACTGGTGAAAAGAGTTTGTCGTCTCAATAAACTTTAACGACAATCCGATACATCTTTGTTTCCAAAACCGATAAACAAAACTTAGCACATTTATCAACTTAATCGACGGACCATCGTTTTCCAATTCCCTTTCTTCTATCCCCGCCTGAAGATACATAGGTATTTGCCCCAATCCGCTTCTCACCCAACGAAGCTTCCCCACCTCATTACTCGTACCTTAGCCATGACGAAACCAAGCACGAAAACCCCAACACCCAACCAACAGTAATTCAAACAGACGAATCAGACTAAAGAACTAAAATGTAAGCCCAACAACATTGACATAAAACCCGTTATTGAAGCGATACAGCAAGGAGCTTAAGCGAGGTGAGACGAACCAACTACAGGTTGGATTTACGAGTAGGCTGAAATAACAACATGTTGAAGCTGTCTGGGTGGAGACCGTACATATAAAGTGCGGAGGGGGAGTGCAGCTGAGTCGAGATATACTTTTACTTTTCTCATTTTCATGAGGTATAAAGAGAGCTGCAAAGTACGTACACTCAAATGTTCCTCCTCACTTTCATCATTAAAAAGATTAAGCTATTTATCACCGCCGTGTCCGTGGCATTTTACTACATCCTTTCCTAACCAATCCTCATCCCACACAATGGCAACACCACGCATCATCCACCTCGCCCAAACAATCAGCGCCTCCGTCGCCAAAATCCAAGATGTCCTCACAGCACAAGGCCTCCAAACCCCGTCCTTCGACGAGGATGCCTCTCACTACCTCCCCCTCGAGGTCCTAGAAGCACAAAACGCCGTGCTGGACGCAACATCCGAACTCAATGACCTCCTCATGGAACCCATGAGTATGATCCACTGTCTCGGAGGGGTATGTCCAGCCCAGGACTGCAGTAATCTTAAATCAATAGCTGATGAACTCCGCCTAGCACAACAACTCACTCTGTTCCCAAGCCATAACGCGTTTCCGCATCGCCTCCCTCATCCCCCCCGGCGGCACGAAATCCTTCGCCGAAATCGCATCGCAAACACCACTTTCCGAGCAAATGGTAACGCGGATCCTGCGGCAGGCGATGAGTATGCGGATTTTCTGTGAGCCGGAGCCGGGGATGGTGGGGCATACGAAGGCGAGCAGGATCTTGGTTGATCCCGTGACGAATGATTGGTTGGGTGCTGGGACGGAGGAGTTGTGGCCTGCTGCTACGAAGGTATGTTCTCTAATTCTGGTGGTGAAGTGATGAGGTGATGAGAGGGGATGCTGATGGGATATAGGTTGTAGATGCACTTGAGAAGTGGCCGGGGTCGGAGGAGCCTAGTGAGACTGTAAGTTCCCCTTTCCCTACAGAGAACCACAATTAACCACATCTCAGGGATTCTGTCTGGCAAACAACACAACCGATTCAATCTACGCCTTCCTCGGCGCGAACCCCACGCGAGCAGCTCGTTTCGGAAACGCCATGGTCGCATACAGCAAAAAACCGGAGTTCTCCCCAGCCTATCTAACAGACCACTTCGACTGGTCCTCTCTAGGTGCCGCGACAGTCGTCCACCTCGGTGGCGGAACAGGGTTTTACGCCATGGAACTCGCGAAGAAATTTGCGGACTTGAAGGTCGTGGTGCAGGATATGGCGTTTATGATGGGTCCTGCTGAGGCGGGTGTGCCTGAGTAAGTTCCTCAGTTTCTCTCTCTTATGTGAAAGATTGTGCTGATATAGGTTAGGGAATTGAAAGGCCGAGTCACATTCGAGGCTCATGACTTTTTCGCTCCGCAGATTGTGAATGCGGACGTTGTTTTCTTCCGCTGGGTATTGAGGACCTGGGGAGATAAATATTGTATCGCTGCGCTAAAAGCACAACTTCCGATGCTTAAGTCTGGAGCGAGGGTTGTGGTGCAAGATATGATTTTGCCTGAGCCCGGGAAAGGACCTTTCTGGAAGGAGAGAGCCGCTCGGTATTTTCTCATTCTCCTTAAACTGGTGGAAATATGGCTAATCTTTCTGTAGATCTGCGGATATGAGTCTTACTGCTGGTTTCAATTCCAGGGACAGAACTGTTGATGACTGGAAGACTCTCTTCACGGCGGCCGATGAAGGGTTCGTATTAAAGAGTGTGGCTGAACCTAAAGGCTCTGCTTTGGGCATTTTGGAATTCGTTTGGGAGAGCAAGAAGTAGTTGCTGCAACCTAACGACAGTACTTGAAAGCGAAGTCAAAATTCTGTCGTCTTGCGTTCCGTTTAGCAAATACCAATTTTTTCCAGCCTCACAATATGATATGGTGTCTGTGCCGACTCTCCTCGAGGTGGAAAGTTCTCTCAAATCTTGGGTGCAATTGAGTGAAATATGATCAGAGTAGATAAATAAAAGTCGCATCCGGGAAACTTACAGTATTCTGATTTTCGGCATTTCCATTCTGATAATTTGTCTATCGCGTGATGCGCGAGATTTGCGCCTGTCCAGCAGTCTTCGTTCTCCCAAAAAACCGGTCCCATCTACGTAATTCGTATTATTCATTATATATCCGTATGTGTCCAAAACAAGTACATCTATCCACCATTCCTCCTATATACCACCAAGCCAATCTCTCAAAACAATCATTTGCTGCAATTACTTCTCATACTCCCGGTCTGCACTCATTTCATGCACACTAGTTGGCGCTGTAAGCGGCAATTCGTAAGTAGGTCTTCGTTCCTTGGGCTGCTTAGCCACTACAGCAATAGGTTGAGGCGTATGCATCGGACTACTCGTTTGTTCTACTTTCCCTTCACTTGTCGATTGAAAACTTTTTGGAAACGATTCGCTGTGCTGGGGTTTGCTTTTCCGTTTTCTGAGAAGCCAAAAACCGATGATTGTTAGTAGGGAAACAATGGCGACGGCTCCGATTACTCCACCTGCGATAGCACCTGCGGATGTCTTTTTGGACGGTGTTGCTGTTTCTTGAATCGCGGCCGTCATATTTGACGAGGAAGATGTGGTGGTGGGCATTATTGCATTACTGGGTTGCGTTGTACTTGTTGCGGTGCTACCCGTGATAGAAGAAGACGTCGAAGTAGCCGGTACAAAATTAAACCCATTCATGTGGAATCCATACGCAAAACTCGGACTGGCAGATGCGGCCACGACGGAAGAAGTTCGCTGCCACGTATTCGAGGAAGGCTGATACTCGTTATAGAAAATCGTCTCTCCGGGTGTGAATTTGGATGTGCATTGTGAGGCGAACGTTAACCCAATGATCGAGACAGTGAGCTGGTAGCTTCTATTGAGTTATCAGTATGTGGGAGGTGGATTGGGGAGTGTTGTACCTACGACGGGCAGCACAAGGTCTGGATGGAAGATGGAAATGAGACTGTGGATACAGCACTGTATGCTTCCGGACACATGAATGTAGGACCGAGTACAGTTGTTGTTTCGGTATCGCGCTGCCACCATGAGAGCGAGAGTTCCTCAGGAAGACAGTGAAGACCAGTAACGCCCATTCCAATTGGAAAATAAGGATCGTAAGCTATTATATCGCTCGCAATTCTATAAATCTGAGATGAACATGCGGCGATTGATGCATACGGAGTTAGAATGGGAAGCCACGCGGTGATGGTCCCACTCTCGGTAGTGATTGATTTCGCTGGGCCTGCCATGAGAATGTCGCCGACAAATAAGTCGAGTCGAAATAAAGTTAAATCAAGTTCCGTTGACAAATGACAAGAAAAAAGACAGTGAAGGAGTGTAATGCAAAGTAAGTCAAAAAAATTGAAAGTCAGCCATGTTCTCAGGTATCAACAGTGTAGCACTGAAAGCTAAGCGAGTGTTGGTGTTTCGTCCTGAAGATATTGGAGTGAGAACGAATCAGAATCCTCAGGTAGGGCTGATACGCTTCTACCTTCGAAAATCTACAAATCATGGCAGGAATTTGCACCTCTAAAAGTCCAACGGCACTTATCGTCGGCGACCCCTTGCTGAATATGCCCCCGGCCGGAACATGAAAGACTCTTCTTGTGAGTAGTGTCGGCAACAGTGAACGTCCGTCAACGCCCTGCCGTTTGAGCCTCTGCTAAACGGACGCGAAGAATGACCCCTATTTGACGTCCGTTGGGGAATTCGTGAAACGGGCGGCCGTTTAACTTAGCCTTGTAATCCGCTAAACAAAGGGCGGACATATTGAGGATATACTAATTTCCTCGATGTTTCGGCGTAAATAGCGCGGGCCCTCCCAAAACGGCCAGCGCCTAAGCTGCTGAAACGGAGGCCCGTTAAAGGGCTTGGCGTCTATTGAATTCCGCTTCAACTGATGCCAACACTGCTTGTGGGCCAATTTAACAGGTCATAACAGAAACAACCCAAATCTTTACTCAAAGATACAAACAAGACAATACTCATCGTGAAGCATGCTATTCAATTCAGAAACCTTCTACCTTAAGCTATTATTAGGAAGTAGGTTGCATTCCGAGGAACCTCAAGTGCCTCCTGAGTTGAGCCAGTCAAAGGTCGATACTCGTACTGTAAGCGCCGTTGCACCTGCGAGGCACAGCATTTGAGCGTTTAAACGCCACACTTGCGGAACCTTAAAAGAAGTAAGCATCTGATGAGGATTGAAACATTGTCAGAGAAGCCAGAATCGTTGGCCCGGATTGTGATAGTGCATTGAGGGCGAATCGTCGGACATTGTTCTGATAGGCAACTCAACGACAACGAACAGAGCCGAGCGCAACAAGAATATGACGGGTTCTTGCGTGTCTGATTTAAATAGCACGGTTCTCGACAAAAATATTGATCGAGATCGATCCCGTCAATTAGACGATGATCTTGGGTCGGTATTTCCGGTTTGCAGAACGATTTGTGTAGGAAATAAGGTGGACATAATTGGTTTGATGTTGCCATGTCGAGTAGGGTAATAAAGCACACAGACAACGAATTGCTTGGGAAAACGCATAGAGCGATCGTAAAAGAGGCCATTCAGAATGTGGATGACGGCGTAGTAATTGTTGGTCTTCACCTCTCACGCCTTCGGATTGGTCCAGATCGGAATGATGTTGGGTTGGTGACCAGGTCTATCGACTTATCACGATGCAGCAGCCAACTGATGATATCAACAGGTTGATTTCCGAGTTGGTTGCAAATTTCATGAATTCGCCATGTCTGTTCTGAAGTTTCCCCGTGCTAATTTCTTTTTATAGTGCTGCCACATAAAGCCACCACGGTCTTCAGTAACGGCCTTCTTGGAGACCGGCACATATAATTAGCGTCATCAATCATGGCTCCGGCATTATCGAAGAATTCTTCCTCTTCGCATGATTTGAAAGATGGTCCTGAGATCGAGGTCAAAAACGCGACAGCTTCAAACCCAGAAATGGTCTCAAAATCTTCTAACAGCGAACTGAACACTGAACAACAACAAGTTGAAGAAATTGAATATGTTAGCGGATACAAATTGGCTGTTATCGTCGCATGTGTCGCTCTCTCATGCTTTCTCATGCTTTTGGATACCATGATCGTTAGCACAGTAAGTTTGTTGCTGTTCACATCCCCGCACCAGGCGCAACCACCGATGGATTATGAGTTTGTAGCTGATCATTGCACGCGGTGCTTCAGGCAATTCCTCGAATTACCGACGAGTTCAACTCACTTTTCGACGTTGGATGGTATGCTAGTGCCTATCAATTTGGAAGGTATTACCATCTGAGCGCACACTAAGCTTCGGCCCCAATCCATGGTGGTCACATAAGTTGAAATATCCGCTAACAGCAACTCGAGTGCGGCACCACAGCTCCTAACTGGACGAATATATACCCACTTCAGCACAAAGGTGTAATTCAGCAGAAGCGCTACCCTACTAGGAATTATGCTCATACGTGGATATAGTGGACATTTCTTGCATTTTTCGGAATATTCGAAGTCGGTTCGGTGCTTTGCGGTGCGGCGGTTGATTCGACGATGCTGATAGTAGGCCGTGCGATAGCAGGTTTCGGTGCTGCAGGAATTATTATCGGTGCCATTACCATTATTTCAGGTTGTGTGCCCTTTGAAAAACGTCCAGGTAGAAACATAAGGAGTGCCAGATAGCGTTGCGGACGCTAATTCGCCTCCTGTAGCTCTGATTGGAATGACAATGGGATTTAATCAATTGGGGCTTGTCGCTGGACCAATCATCGGAGGAGCTTTTACTTCGTATAGCGACTGGAGATGGTGTAAGTTCCAATAATACCCATGTGAATTCAATTCGGAGTCCTTGATCGATTCTAATTATTCAGGCTTCTATGTCAACCTGCCCGTTGGTGCTCTCGCTGCAGTTGCCATAGTCTTCCTGCGCATTCCTGAGCAGACGATTAAACCGAATGCTTTCACCGTTCTTGCAAAGTTGCACCATTATCTGGACCTCGTTGGCTTTGCTCTCTTCGCCCCAGCAGTTCTTCAACTGCTTCTCGCTCTTCAGTATGGTGGCAATGCCTACCCTTGGGGCTCATCTCGCGTGATTGGTTTGTTCTGTGGATCGGCTGCGACCTTTGGTGTATGGCTGCTCTGGAATTTCCATAAAGGTGACGACGCTTTATTACCTCGTTCTATGATCAGGCGAACTGCTGTCTGGGCATCCGGAGCTTATCAAGCTTTTTTAATGTCAGCTGTCTACGGAGGCATCTATTTCCTACCCATATATTTCCAGGCCATCAACGATGCAAGTCCAATGCTCAGTGGAGTCTACCTGTTACCGACGATTTTACCCCAGCTTTTTATGGCGGCTTCATCTGGAGCCATAAGTAAGTGAAGTTACTGCCTACCATGAATTGAAGCATTAGTCGCTTACCAGGTTTGCAGTAACTAAAATGGGATATGTGATTCCATTGGCGGTCTTTTCCACCGTGTTCCTGTCTATAGGGAGCGGATTGTACTCAGTACTACAGCCAGGAAGCTCTACTGTACAATGGGCAGGCTTCCAGGTGATAGGAGGTATTGGATCTGGAGCTGGCTTGCAAGTGGTATGTTGAATCCTGTAAACACTCCCTGGGACATTTTGCTTACCGATAAACTCTGCACGCAGGCTATAATAGCCATCCAAGCCGTCGTGACGGGGGACGAATTGTCATCGGCCATGGCATTCCTCGTTTTTGCCCAATCTCTTGGTCCAGCGATTGCCCTAACATTATACAATGTTATATTTTCCGAAACCCTGAAAGCGCAGCTTGCAGAAAGGGCACCAAACCTGAGTGCCCAGGCCATTATCGATGCAGGCGCCACCGGCTTTCATGCTATCGTGAGCAAGCAAGATCTGCCAACTGTATTGATAGCCTACTCAAACAGTATCGATCGCGTCTTCTACCTGGTAGCTGCTTTGGCGGCGACTTGCTCCGTCTTTGTCTGGGAGATGGGATGGCACGATGTGAGAAAGAAGGAAGAATTGAACCGAAACAACAATTATGTAATACGAGGGAAAAGAGAGGAAACAGTATAAGAGGTTCTTATTGCGAAATATTTTTGTCGTCCATATCTGTGTCGTGTTCTTTATTTCTGAAATGTTTCGGGTTGAAACTGGGTATCGGTTCCGGACTATGTCCTAAGATGCGACTGATTTAGAAAATTTATCAACTCCATCTGTGGTGTTGGCGAACGCGATGGCGACCGTTCTGGGGAAATCCTGTTCACGACTTCACATTCAACCACCCATCTAAACCCAAGATGCCCCCTTCTGTGGAGTTCGGATCAACGGACCATTTTCTGATTGCCATGGCGCTGAGCTCTGTTCTCCAACCAGCTTCGAACATTTCCATACCTGTCCAAGCGATCATCGCGGCATTGTCTGTACAATATTTAGGCGGAGGGAAATTAAGGGAGATTTCGTGGTATCCGTCTTTGTCCAAAGCCGTTCGTAAAACATGCTTCAGATATTTATTGCTTGCAACTCCGCCAGACACAACTAGAGTATTGATACCTTGCAATGAACCACCTTTGAGAGCTAGCACCACACGAGACGACAAATGTTCAAAGGTAACTCGCATGGCTTCTCTAGCAAGGTGTTGTCGCTCGGGTGTATCCATATCTGTTCTTGCCTGAGCGATCCCTTTGACGCAGCTGCCTATGCCGGAAAATGAAAACTCATGCTTGTAGGTGGCAGCTATTCTTGGTCCCAACTTCGCGTAGGGCGTGTTGACAGTCCACCCATACAAAGGTTTCGAAGACTTTCGCCGTTCTTTCTCGAATCGCTCATATTGTGATGTGCCCTCTTCGGGAAAAGCAAAAGCCTCCAAACTTCGCGCGTACATAACATCAGGCGCAGACTTGAGAATCGCTTCTGGTAGAATGTCCCGAGCTGTTTTGTCGAGCATGTCTCCTATTGCAAGATCGTTTGTTTCCGCGAGTATCTCATGATCACATAGCCCTTTGGAATGAACCAGTATTGTATGGCCTCCGGACACTAAGAACGTGAGGAAAGGGAACGGCGGATCCAGTGTCTTGGTTATCATTTCTTCTTGTGGGTGGTTAAGTGCAGCTACCAGACGTGGTGTCAAAGCATGAGCCTGCATATGATTTACACCTAGAAGTGGAACTTGCCATCCTACTGCTAAGCCCTTCGCTGTGTCGATTCCAGTGATTAAGCTAGCTCTCATTCCGGGCCCACGAGTGACCGTAACAAAGGCCGGCTTCCTTCGAAATGTCGTCAGACTGCCGTTTCCTAAGGCCACAGTGCGACTCCAGTCATAACCTCCGGGAGAAGCATCTTGTTTGTGTGCCACTGGGAGCGAAAGCAGAGCCTTTTCCACTAGCACAGCGATGTTCTTCTGGTGAGACTCATGTGCGACAATTGGGGCAACTCCTCCATAGATTCGATTGTCCGAAGTGATCTTTGAGTCGAAGTGCAGAGTTGCGGATCCATTCTGGTGTTTTTCCAAGAGGGCAACGCTCGTATCGTCGCACGACGTTTCGATCGCGAGTGTCAACAGATGTCGTCGTGAAGAGGGCCGCGGATAAGGCAATCGATTAGCGAAACGACATGCTGCCCTCATCAAGAATGGCAAGCCAGAAGAATGGATGCGTATATTTGAAGCGGTGGTGTTTGCGAGGTTACAGGACTTGGTTTGATCTAGGGATGGGTGAAGTGGAATTTTGCCCGACGGGAGAGAGGAAAGTTTCAGCCACATCTCACGCGCTCCCCAGCCACAGCTAAGCTAGGCCACCCCACATCTCGGCTACAACCGATGTCATCCCGTCCAAGCTTTGAGGGTCCAGCCAGCCAGGTCTTGAGGTCGAATTGTCTTTCCAAAGCATGCATCGCCAGCCGTCGTCTCTGAATGCATTAGGGAAGAAAGAGACCCCAGTACAATGAAGATTTACGGAGTAGCAATTCCTATCAAACTGTCGAACGGACAGCATCAATTCCTCTTCAATCATCAACCTCAAGTCCTTGTGGAATGGCATCTCCGTTGCACGTTGTCATCTCGATGACGACAAGTTTAACGGTCACTCAGCCTACCTCCCACCAACCACATTACTCAATCAGCCTTGGAAGAGACGATCATGTGGGGAATATTATACAACTATGACAATTAATTCTCCGGAGCCCTTCTTCCCTGTGGTTCCTTGTTTATGTATTATTTGCAATGTCTTCTACATTTCTAGAATTCTTTTTCTTCGAGGGTCGCAACATGCATGTCCAAACCTAATTACACATTGTATAGAATTGCTGATTTCTTGCTACGGATCCTCCATTGAGCAAGATGGTTTATAATGGAATAGATAATAACGCCCCCGTTGATGCGCCTGATGCCGACGATTTATCGCCTCCCAGCACAATACAAAAGCTCAAGTCATCGGCAAAATCCAAAACGAAGCATATTCTGAATATAGATGCTACAGAAAGCGGCGATGCAAAGGTGGAGAAGACATTGAGCGGAGCTGCTCGAAAGGAATTAGAAAGTCCAGCTTTCAATTCAGCTAAATTCCTGAAAAAGTCAGAACCGGGACCAAAAGGATTTCGAGACCGGACTTCTACTGCTTTCAAAGTAACGGCCAATGCTATTGTCCATCCAAAAGATACCATAAAGTCATCTTCAAGTCGTGTGACGGCCAGCCACCTTGCCAAAAGTCGGCCTGTTACCTCGAAGGAGGCTGACCTGGAATTCTTACAAGCACACGATGATTTGGATGAAGCACGTGAGAGGCAAGCCCAAGACCTCTTCGGAGATGAAATCGAGGCGGAGGAAGGAAATGTGGCTTATCAAAAGTCCCGTATTGAGGGGTTGGAATTGTCAAGGAGAAATATGAGAGTCGCCTGGGTTACTGGAAGACATGTTCAGCGAGTGAGAGTGGTCCCAAACTTGACTCAACCGACGTTGCCCCCACCTAGTTACTTCGAGGAAGAAGACGATTGTGGTTATACAAGGTTTAGATGGCAGGATTGGTTAGGTTATGTAAAGCTTCCCTTGAGAACAACTACCCAGAGCTCGAGAAATGCTAATACATTTGCAGAAAGTACTGTCGCTTACTCATCAGTTCACGGCTCGATATATAGATGATTTTGCGCAACTCCCCTACGATGAAGATACCCTACGCTTACATCTTGAACGAGTCCTCGTTGTTAGCGCACCTTTGCAAGAAATCGCCTCTAGTGCCATGCGCTTGTATACTTGGGAAGATCCTTGGCGTACTGGAGTATGTGTACTTGTGTATTACTTCTTCTGGTCCATATCACTTATGATGCCGTTCTTCGTACGTGTTTTCCATGTAACGATAAACTCAAGCTAAACTTTCTACAGATTGGATGTCTAATGTACGCGTTGATCCAAAATTATTTCTACCCGCATACAATAGCCAACCTCCGAGCAGCACAAGCACGAAGTTCGGATCATGAAGCAACAGCACGAAAAATCGACGAACTCATGGATAGACACGGCGCCCAAAATTGGATCGAACCCTTTCTTCAGGAAGTCGGTCCCTCATTGCAAGCGATTCTCTCCGACACGGCCAACACAATCGAAGCAATGAACAATCTTTACCATTTCCGAAATGTATCCGCTTCCATGGCCACCTTCTGGCTTCTCGCCTCCGGTCTAATATTCAGTCTCTTCGCGGACGCAAACCTAGTCATATCCCTCTTCTGGGCCGGACTCGGCGGTCTATTTTTCTTCCTCTGGCCCATAGCCACACTGCATCCTCGATACCGTCTCCTAGTTTCCCCTATAAAATGGCTTGTATGGGATGTTCCGACACACGCCGAACTATGTTTCCAGTACCTCCAAGAGCGCTCTAATTTCGTAAAGGAAGCCATATTCGCAGGACGCTACAAACAAAGACAAAAAGCCGAACAAATCGCAATACGACATGTCTACGATTCCGACGACTCGTTCCATAGCGCTTTGGATATCCAACTCGACGAAAACAAAGACATCCTCTCCTTCGGCTGCACATTCGAAAACCGCCCCGGTCACTTCATCATCTCCACCAACACCGTACGCTTCCAATCACGCATCGCCTCCGACAAACACACATTCACGCACCCCCTACAAAACATGATCGAGATCTCCAAACAACGAACCCGCTCCTCTTTACTCACCCCCATCGTCAAACATTCGACGGGTATGGATAAACTGGAGATCCGATTTAGACGTACGGGACAAGTCGCGGATTTGAAAGGCGATGTTATGGAGCCGCAGATCGTGACGCTGGAGAATATGATTGGCAGGGATAAGGCGTTTAATGCGTTGATTGGGTTTAGTGGACTTAGGTGGCAGCATGTACAGCAGAGGAGTAGTGGGGATGTGGATTGGAAGGGGGCGTCGCATGGGGAGTGAGTGGTGGTTTTATTTCTGTGTGATGATTTGAATGTATATGTAGTATGAAGGATGAAGTAATTTCCTGCTTTAATGATGGGTTAATTTTTAAGCTTCGCCTAATGCTCGTTTCGTGTGGTGTACAGACACTCTATTTAGCACTGAAAGTAGACTTGACAGCAACGTTGTGAGTGAGCATGTTGCCATTCCCCCCGAGTATCCAAATAGCTACTGTTCACAGTTTAGCAAATTGGTTATAATTCGAAGCTGCCTATCCCTTTACTATGTCAGTCCCTTCGAGTTTGCGCTCTTTCAAGTCGAGAAAACCGACCAGTAAAGGCGAAACATCGTTTCTTTCTCGGATATCCAGACCAAACCCGACTTCTTCTTTAGGTCTTGGTCTTCATTGAGTTAGGTTTCTGTCAGGCTGAATCTCGGATAATACCTAGGTAAGGCTCCACCTTTTTAGAGGGCGTCCTCATTTCATGAAACACAACAAGACTTGCGCACCGATTTCCTGCAAGGAAAGAAGGAACAAGCAACACAATAGTAAAGAGGCATTTTTGTTAGCTCTGCTAATTGACCATAGACTCACAACAAACGTGTGTTGATTGTGCGGTTCATTCAGGTGTTATCAACACGCTAAAGTGACAACATATGACAGCTAAATATCTTCAAATTAGCAGGTAGGATTCTTGTGCACCATTACAATGCTCCGGTCAAAAAAGCCCTATGTTATCCCAAGACATACACCAGAAATCCTCAAAATCATTCAACCACCTCCACCTTCCCCTCCCCCCCACACCCCTCCTCCAAATCCTCCAAACAAGCTGTTTCATAACCGGAAAATACACCTCCCCCCTCCTAGTCCTCGGCACATACCCATCCAAACACACCTCCAGCGCCTCCCGATACCCCTCCCCAAACCACCTCAGCATCTCCGTTTCCCGGGAGCGGAAAGGGAAGAGCGCACATGTGTAGTCTGGTAAGTGGGTTAGGAGGGTTAGGGCGGTGTGTTCTGTGATTAGGACGCCGATTTTGCGGCGTGTGGGGAGGGAGGGGTAGGGCGTGTGTTTCCAGGTTGGGATTTGGGAGGGGTGGAAATGGGATAGGAAGGTGTGGATTGTGTGGAGTTCGGATGTGGTGTTCGTGGTGTGCATGGTGGTGTTTTTTTGTGTGGGGGGGTGGGGAGAGAGGGGGAAATGGAGAAAGGGAAATGGTTTCTTTGAGGAGAATTATAGGAATATGGGTTTAGGGCTAGACAAAGGGAACGTTCGACGAAGTTGTTCTGTTTAAGGAGGAGTGTTTAAGTTGAGTTAATACAAGAATTTTAACATGGAGAGTTTGTTTGTTGGGTGATTGTGAATATTGTTGATGACTTCCACTAAGTCAAAAACATGTAGTACGTTGGGACTGTGACTTGCCTCACTATCATATTTGACACTATAAATATACTGCAAAGTATGATGTAGAGCCCAGTTTGTCATTTTATCGACGTCATTAGGAAATGACTCAAAATTTAGAGACTTCTGGAAGTGTGGTTAACATACAGTTTTGACAATAGTAGACAGTCCGCGGCCGGCGAGCGAAACACTAACAAAACAACTCATTTCTACAGGTTCAGTTAGTGTAAATTTTTCTCCCTCCCTCTTACTGATATTCTCAATTCCTTCTTTTACTTCTCATTTAGGAGGTCTGGTCATTGAAGGTCTTTGTTTTTCTATTTGCCCTTCTCTTCTGCAAGACAAACAGGTGTGTGAGTCAAGTTGCGCTTAGAACTGCACATAAAGAATGTTTATACTTTCAGTGTCATATAAAGAGTCAGAGACTAGTATGAAAACTATATGGCTCAGACATTATCAATTTTTGTGTCATAAATAAACTCACTGGACCATGTTTGCTTGCCGAAACTTTGATGCCGATGTTTACTTATAGGTGCAGCTTTATCTTCCTACGATTTAGGACTTTCAACTGTAAGCGTAACTTTAGTAAGCCACATATATTTACCGGTTTCTGTGTAACTTCCATTCTCGCAAGACTTTGAAGCCTTATTTCAACCATCCCACTTCCCATCAAATCTCTTCAAAAAACACACATCATGGCTTCTAGCAGCACCTCTCAGCCATCCGTATCCCAAAGCAGCACACCTCCGCAATTCGAAAACGAAAGTCTCTGTATTCTTATAATCCAAAAGACTATGTCGTCCAGACTCCGCTGGCAACTCTATCTTCACTACAACGGTGACAAAGGCTGGCTTGCCGGCCTTGAAAAAAGCGCCGTGCGTACACCGGACGCAGACTAAGACGAAAAATGGAATCTACAAACCGGCCCTGTCCTCAACGTGATGAAAGATAGAAAAACGTTGATTGGCCTTAAAGTGGCTCATGTCCCGCTTGCTTTCCATCAAAGTCTGCGGATTCGTATCAGAGAAATTCAAGTGAGAAGCAGTGAGCGGTTTGGGCGTCTTAGTGTGGATACTTGGGTTCTACAAGCGTTGTGTGAGTTGAATAAGGGTGGAAACATGTTTGTTAGGTTTCGGGATGATATGGCTGAGAGTATCGGGGAGGAGGCGCATGCGATGGCTCAGGACGCGTCGTGGATTTCTCGGAAGAAAATTAAAGCCAGCGAGCATTGTATCTTCTCTAAGACATAGATGCCCAAAACGAGGAGCTAAATTTGGGATGGAAGAATAACCTACAATAGCGTTTCAAAGCAAAAATTGCTCGTAACATTTTGATCTGACTATGTCTGGAAAGCTGAAAGCTATAAAACATTCTGCAATGGACTTTACGGAACCTATTGCACATGCGAGTTCAGCTGATTCGGCTTTCAAGAATGTGTAACAATGCCTACTGCATTTCTAAAGCGGTCTCTAGTCGACATACTATTGAACAAACCTATGGTGACTGACTTAGATCCATTTTCAACAAGACTGGGTGTACTTAAAGTGAATGGGTAGCTGTTTGACCCATGGTTCACTTTTACCATGAGAGCCAAATGTCACGACTCAACTTTGACTATATTTTTTGGGGTTTTCAGAGAGCTCTGTCATGCCACATCTTATTAGTCTGAGACGCTCACTTGTATCTGAGTCACGTATTTTTGCTTCATCCGATCAGGAGTTATAGAAGCCCACAAGTCATGCTGCATAGCTGGTCGAATATGCAATGTCATATTGTGACGATTGTCGCATGAGAAAGAACTAACTTGATTTTCAAAGTCTGTATTAGATATGATGTTGTTCAATGTGTAATCATCGTTATAGTGTATGTGTGATACTCAGTTTAAGGTGGATGCTGTCGTTCGTGAGTCAGTGCAATTACTTCATGGCATTTCTTTTGTAATTGGGTAGAGATACATTTTAATTGCTTCCTTGGAATACTTTTCGCATGTTTACAAAGGTGACTTCAACCATTTATTGTAATGTTACAGCTCTCTCATCAACATCTAGTCTGCAGATTTGATACATTTAAAATTGATCGAAATGTGACTTAACTCCCTCACTTAACAAACAGTCATAGAATCCTTTACCTTCGAAAGCGCTTCCAGACAAAATTAGAATAGTTTGTTGGATTCTGAGGGAACACTTTGTAAGCCGCCATTGTTCTATTTCCTGGAGTCAGAGTCTTCTCACCAGATCAAAGATTCACTTTTCGCCATGAATCTCTATCTCTAAGACCTCTGATTAACATGATGATGAAGCAGTCAAATACTTGAGAGCTCAAGACTTGAGCAAATGGTGAGACAAATACTTGTTCAGCAGACTGTAACTGACTGTGCAGCCACTCAAAGTCTGAGTGTGTATTTCTTTGGCTTTCTGTTGATTCACTCATGTTGGTGAGAATTCTCTTCAAGATCGTCTTGCGGCCGTATATCTAGGGTGAACTTCAATATCTGTAATTATTTAACCCTCTTGAAATCAATCTCCTAAAACTATCTCCTCCATCGAATCCTGAAAATGAACTCTGAAACTAACTCTCAAGCGCCTATGCAGACAGACGCGCAAACTCACCAGTTCGATTCCAACGGACTCTATATATTAGTCACCGATCAAGGAGGCTCTTTCGGCACAATCTACCACTGGGGACTTTACCTCCACAAAAGCGGCAACGATGGGGAAACCTTCCATATTTCCAACTCCGAAGGCCCATGGCTCTACCACGCTAAATCCACTACGAGGGTTGTTTCATCCAAAAGTCTTCTCGCCGGTCTCAAAGTCTCTACGATTCGTCCAGAAACACACGAAGCTCTGAGAAGACGCCTTGCTGTAGTCCCGTTAGAAGATACTGGATTTGGGGAGCTTTCGTGTATAACTTGGGTACTGGATGCGCTTTTGGAACTTGACGAAGAGAAAGGTATCATTATCCAGAAAGATCGAGTACGATATATGGAACTTGAAGCTAGGGAATGGGCACAAAAGGCTACGAAGGATAAGAAATGCGTTATTTTCAAAAGTAAATACTACAGGGGGTAAAGTATGCAGACTCGTTACTTACATGAAAACCATGAAATGACTACGTCTTCGATTTCGACACAGTCTGGCTTTTTCAACATCTGAAAGTAGCATCAAATTTCCAGAGCCCTACATTCTTTAAATGAGCAATACTGATTTAACAGCAAGATCACGCTATTGATCGGGCAAACTTTACGTGACTGCAATTTAGTTAGTCAGATCCTGAATGCTGCATATTTATTTTCTATTCTTTTTGTCCTTTCAGTTTTCTTTTCCTAGTCATATCATACTCACATCTGTGAGGGGTGTCAACAATCAGGCTGTGGAGACATATATATTGCAGAGCAAATCCCAACATGTACTCTAAGTTTACACCTCCAAAATTATTTGTACTGGTCTTATCTACTTTCCAATTCTCGCTTTCAATAAAAGCTAAGGTTATAGTAACGACGACTGATCGA
The DNA here is from genome assembly GCF_000409485.1 of Glarea lozoyensis ATCC 20868. Lineage (NCBI taxonomy): Eukaryota > Fungi > Ascomycota > Leotiomycetes > Helotiales > Helotiaceae > Glarea > Glarea lozoyensis. Next base: position 3,047,316 of record NW_007361002.1, on the reverse strand, counting down.
TCCCGAAAAATGGGCAATTGTTGTAGTTCTCGAAAACCTCTTCCCGCAGATCACTCTTTTGACCAATTTGATCCAAATGGACTCTACATGTGCCTTTTTCATCCAGAGAATGGATCACCAGAATACCGGGCACTATACCTTCACAAAGGATACCACCAAGGAGAAAAATACGTACTAGATCTGTGCAAATCCGGTAATACATGGGGGTACAATGAAACGGTCATTACTTCTAAGAGCCTTCTCGTTGCTCTCAAACTAGCCATAATTCCGCTACATAACCACCAAAATGTGGTTAATACCGTACGGCAAATATATAATCAACAAGGTGGAGGAGCTTTGAGCCAATACTGGGTGGGACAAGCTCTCTCGGAACTTATGAGGGTGGGGATTATCAACACTTCATCGGAGGAATTGTCACACATGCAAGAAGAAGCCTACAAGTTATCTGAGAAAGCTGTGGGAGGTAGCAAATGCGTTGTAGACATCGGTAGACATTGTAGACAGTAGAGTCTAGAGCTTTATTATTAGAGACAAGAAAAATGTTTCCACTTCTTCTAAGCAAACATACTCTGACATCATTTGATAAGATCTGTTTTCAACAAAATGACTCCAAGTTCATTTGAACTATGGAGATTGTTTCATATGGTTAACAGAAATAGCTGGAGTAACAAACTTAGCCCTGGCAGGTTCAACTATTCTGACTCTGATCGCAAAACCTTTCTTTCGTTGTTGTTGTTGTCCATATTTCAGTCAAATTCACTCATACAGCACAAGACCGACAAGCAAACGCATTCTACGAGTACATATATCCAGTGAATTTAAATATGTATATTGGACTTTCCCCTTATTAGGAAACCATATTGAAACATCTGAAATCACTTTCCAATTTCAACCCAAGCTCGCAAAATCGACTTTTGACCAAAGCTTCAACATGAACTCCAATGGCAGCCTACCGGATCAACCCTACCATCATTTCGATCCAAACGGACTCTACATATTGATCACTGGACAAGGATTATTTTCCCCGCACTGGGGACTTTATCTCCACAAAGAAGGACGCGAAGGACAAAAGTTTCAGATAGCCAATGTCGATGGACCATGGCGCCACGCCGGAGGTCCTACCAAGTCAGTCGTAACTTCCAAAAACCTCAGTGTCGCTCTCAAAGTCGCTACGATTCAGCCAGAAAAGCACGAAACTGTTAGCAAATGCGCTTTTGACCTCCCTCTGATAGACTATCAAATGTTTGGAAACATCGATTGTCGGACTTGGGTACAGCAAGTCCTTTATGATTTGAATGCAGATCGAATTATCAACCTCCCAGAGAAGGAGATAAAGAGGATTCCCGGAGAAGAAGTAAAGGCGCTTTTGGCTGAGGCTAAGAGGGAGGACACGTGTATTGTTACGGAGAGTCGGTTTTATCGCGAGTAGAGTTCAGAGTTGGAGAAAAGTGGGGTGGAGAAACTTCACAAAATTTTGGAGGACACTACGGAATGAAAAGAAGTTCATTGTCACAAAAGTTCAACGCTGTACCGGGTAAAAGTCATAGCTTGAGAAGTAAGAAGTTGAAAGAATACGGTCAAATCAGTTTCAAACGACTATTTCACATATCTCCATTTTATGTTGATGTAACTATATCCGAAAGTCTGGTGAATAGTACTCATAACTTTCCAGATACTCCCTTTCCAATCGAAACAGCCCCAGTTTACACCATAATTACTGGTGATTTACTTCGCTCTAAATACCACGACCTATTAACCTTGACCTTGATATCAGGTAAATGATTAGTTGAAACTGATATACCGGCGAGGATCCAAACATCGATAACGACTGGTGAATTGCAAGATTGACTGTCTATCTTCCAACTAAAATAAGGCTAAAAAAGGGTATTTCATAACGCTCTTATGTTTGGAGTACATTCATTTTTTTCGATAGAGACAACAATTCAGACCAAGGCGACTGATTTGATAGAGGCTCGTCAATCTACCCTAGTAGATGTCCAGAAAAGCAACGTACTGGTGAACTGCTCCTAGAGTCCTCAAAGCCGACAACAACCGCACCTCACATTGGACCATCATCAAAAAGCACTAGATTACTTACTGCGCCACTGTAACGTCTCTTTTTTGTAAGTGAGTAAGGGGAGTAAAACGCAGGATCTACTTCGCCGCTACCAAGACTCTAATTGTTGGAATCTACATCACTGTCATGTTGATGGCCTATAGCTTAGATTTGTATGTCAGCACTTAGTAGTACTTCTTTGGTATTTGACGGAGAGTGGATTTCGTGGTTGGTCACTTGATTATTGTAATTCCGAGACTCACGTAAGGAGACCCAGAATAATTCAAATGATTGCGTGTAAAAGCCGAGATGATTAAAGGGTTCGAGACGCACTTTCTAGATTCATCCATAAAGTTTTTTCTTTAGAATGAGAGCGGTGTAAGCTAATTTCAAATTCCGAGCTTTTCGAAACACCTCCTCGCTCATTACTCAACATCTCAAAACTCCACCCACAAAATACAAATCACCTCCCAGAGCCTCCCACCCCCCTACAAAAAACCCAATACCCTAGATCAACAAACATAAGCCTCAAATCAGGCAACACCACAAGCCATCACCCCAACTATCTTACCAAAATCCCACCTCACATGATGTGGTAAGACATAAGGTTATCCACCTCACTGGAAGCCACGGCTCCTCGGATGCTTCTAAATGGCCAACTCGTACTACGTTAGGTCGGTGTAGCCAGCATTTTTCGGATCACTCCGAGCATCAATACCGCTCGAGTGGATTGGTGTGGTTACACAAGTCAGATTCGGCTGCGGGGGGATCAGTTCCCCGGATCTGCAGAGGCTGACATTGTCGGAGAAAAGACGCAGAATGCAGTGGCTTTAATAAGGATATGTTTGATTGGGAGGTTGGGTTTGAACGGAGCTCTTTGTGGGGTGGTGATAGGTTGGTAGTTTGCTAAGAGGCACTGAGATTGTGTATGTAAAGCCGAGATGAAGATAGATGTTGACTGGGCTTATTCCGTAGAGGGTAAGTGTAAGCTGACTTTAGTTACACACGAGACCTACTTTATTACGACAATGCTACGGAGGTATGAATGAGGCGCAGATGAGGATATGCGTGGGGATTGTAATTGGAAGAAATGCCAATTTCTTAGTTGTTTGCTTGGAAAGGTGGTTGATGTGACTAAGTGATTTCTCTACACGTCTGTGACACTGGAGAATAACCAACAGATGTTTTTTGCCCAAATGAAACTCGTAATTCTTCAGAGGTACACAGCAGGACCTGATAAATCATGACAACGACTTACACCTGGAAAGCCTCCTACATTATCAAAACTGACTGAAGGCTTGATAATAGCAACTAAGTGTGCTTCATTGATTGCAAGATCATTATATGGATCCTTGATATAACTCAAAACCAGCGTGATCTTTCTACTAAGCCGTCAGCACTGCTCTGATATAAGTGACTTACGTTAGGAGCAACGTAGACACTGCACTCGGTCTTTCGGTACCAGAGTATCATTGCTTATAGCCATGCCTTTCCAAAATCGAGCTTCTAGAACAAGCTTCAATGAGAATACGAGTTTCCACAGTGTGTTCAATTCCAATCAAGTGGTCTCGTGTATCTAAAACTCATGCGATGATATAATCTCATCTCAGCTCACAGCAAATGAACAAGCCCACAAGAACCAAGCAAAGAGGCGAAAGTAAGAAAGCATGAGGTCTACCAAGCGAACGATAGCCAAAGAGATGCACAGGTTTAAGAGAACACCACGTCCGCCGAGCGAAAGAAGAAAAGCTTCCTCGGCAGTTTCCTATAATGTCTACACGAGCACATTCAACGTAATGCGTTCAGGTTGGTAGCTTGGTTCTGGATGTCATGGGAATGTAGGTGAGACAAATACCGAACTTTGAAAAGAAACAATGACGAGGCTGTTGAACACTGCCACTGGTGTTGGAAGATGGTGAAGGACCGGTGTGAAGAACTTGATCCACAGTCCAGGAAATCATGTATATAAACCCCTCTTCTCCTCGTCCAGAAGAAAAAGAATCACCCACACACCTCCTCACTTCACAGCACCCATCTTCTCATCAACAACACTCACAACTTTCAAGTTCATTCAATCCAACAAACCGCAAATATGGTCGCCATCTCCAGCCTCATCATGACCGTCGCGGTCTTCCTCAGCTCCTCCGCAGTCGCCGCACCAAACGTCGAAGCCCGCCAAGATCCCAACCCTCAGATCTTCTCCCTCAGTCTCTACAACGACTGCACCCAAACGGTCGAGATCAACCCAGTAGGACTCACTCGCACACCTACGCTTAACCAGCAAGGTTGCTACGACCAGACCACACCCTTCGGTGCTCTTTTCATCAATGCTCATGTTAATGGACACCCTGAGTGCAGATGTAAGTAGATGATGAAGTGATTTAGAAGTGATGCTGATATCATTCAAAGTGATCACCTATACCGGTCTCGGATGCACTGGAACCGCTTACGGCAATTTCAGCCAGCCAATTGGTACTCCGCCAACGGCACCAACCTGCAGAACCACCGGTCCAAACCGAGGATACCAAGTCAGCTCCGCTGGTGTTTCGCGCTCTATCAGATTCATCTGCTAGAGAGTTCTCAGGTATGAATTTCCCAGTCAAATAGCAAGCAAGAAAGTAGCTAATGTGGAAGGAAAGGACATAGCAGAAAACGCCAACGCAAATGGAAACACAAATTTTCGACAGGCCTCTTTATTTCTTAGGAAGGAAATTTCGGGATAGAAAATAAGGATGTAGGGCACTTGCCAAGTGGCCGTGCATTTCTCTTCTTTGAAACGACCGCAAGGTATCTAGGTAGATAGCATAAATAAACGAATTCAACATTCGCTAAAAAGCTTCTTCAAACAAAAAGATTCGAGTCTTGAATAACCATTTGGCTTATCGTGACATTGCATGATCAAGGGTGTCCTCGTAAGTGTTCAATGTAAGAACATGAGTTCAGAGACGTCCAATGAAGCGACCACTCGGCGCGCATGCATTGGAAAACTTAGAAGCCTTTCGCGTCCTTGTAAACCTTGTATATCATTGGCTTCTTGGATCGGATCTGGACTTTGGAATAGACTGACACCCATCAGCAATGACCTGAGCTATTCTTCTGAACGTGACCATTCTTGCCCTAAATCATGGAGATTAAGGCAGTGTCCTAGCAAGAATAAGTTTCAAGCGCGTATTAGGGGCTACCATAGGTTGGAGATCTTACCTAGAAATTGAGCGAACGCAAGTCGTTTGATGCGGGCTGTACCGCACTACAGTTGAAACACATGTCGTCGTTGCTCACCTATGTTATTGGGATAATTGATCACCACATAACCTGCACGTCCCCACCGGGACTATCGAGGAAGGATGAACGAAATCACAATCCCACAAATGAGATGGAATAAGAATTGTCATTCCCCAAAAATCCGCTAAGCACAAACTCTACAAGCTCTTCCCAGCAACACCAAACACCATGCATGCACGCAAATTCCAGCATTCTCACCACAGCCATTATATCGCTGTTAGGCAACGAAATGTACAATCCAAACCGAATCCCATATTGACACAGTTATAGATATACTTAAGGAACGCGAATTCTATGTTCAGAGCTACTTCTTCACGCTCTCGTCGTCTGTGCCGATCAGTTTGGTCCTGTCGCTCGTACCCGCGCTCCCGACGACCGTAGGACTGTTCTCTCCGTCAAACATGGGATCGTAGTCTTTGCTTCCGGTCTGTAGACTTCTGGGCTTACTCCCGCTCCCTTTAGCCTTCCTGGTCGTGTCTGGCTTGGCTTTCAAGACGTCTTCTGCGTCCGAATCTATATCGTCGCTGCTTCCACTTATTGGATCCTCATACGGTGCGTCTCCGTGAGTTGAGTCCGTATCCTCATCGTCTGGGATTCGTTCGTGCGCGTGCTCGGTATTTTGGTTCTTGATAAAAGAATCGATGATGTAGTATTGAGTGGCGTTCATGATCACTGGGAAGATCAACATCACAAAGATAACCTGGAGTGCCTCATCCCCTTCCGTCCATCGTAATGCCCAGTCTCCGATCCTAGATATCCACGGAAGGACGAGGAAAATAATGAGTACGCAAATTTTCATGCCCATTAATCCCAGAAAGTATATTAATGATTGCTTTGCCCACCATGAGGCTTTTGGTGGTGTACCATAATGACCTGACTCTATCGATTCGCGAGGATTGCCAAACGGGGTACGTGCGAAAAGCGCTGTAAATATTCGAAGGAGGAAGATAAGAATCGGAATACCGATGGTTGTCTGATGTAATGTTAGCAATGATAGAGCAACAGAGAAAGGAGCTGAACTTACGTCAATAGCTAAGTTTAACAAATAAAACGAACATGGATTCGGCGTGTATTTCCCATTCGCACCCACCGCTCTCCTCAGTCTTTGAGACACGACAGCTGAATCCACCTTTATACTGAACTGGCCGGAAGACAACATGCTCATAAGCAAATTCGCGATATGTACCAACACGCTTCCCACAACCTGTTTCGAGACATCGAACGACCATACTTTCAGCGGTCGTTGTGGCCGTTCCCTCCATCTCTTATATACCAACGCCAACAAAGCCATACATCCCAGCGCACCCTGTACCAATATCGCAAACGGTCCTAGCAGCTGGCATTCTCCTGTGTTTTCGCCATCATGGGGACCCTTCTTCGAACCCCCATCCTTACTGCTTTCTGCTATCGCGGTCGCGGTGGCGCTTGCAACGGCAGCCAATATCGAGGATGTCGCTGTCGCCATGTTTGCAGATGTGGCGCTGGCTATAACGGAGGAGAGAGAGGAGGTAACATCTTCGAGGACTGAGGTGAGTGTGGGTTCGAGACCCGGAGGAGGTAGCATTTGCTAGAGGTGGCGAGGTGAGGGGAGTTGTCGTGCTAGTTCTTCTCGACGATAAATCAAGGAACGAAGCAATACCGAGGATGCAGAGAGGGTTGCTGTTAGGGCGAATGACAAATGGAGGGTCGAGGTGGATGTCGTCAATTTAGAATGAGGCGTTGACCCTATTCATGGATGGAGCCGCTGCCGATGTGATGCCGTCGACGCTAGTAATATGGCTCAGTGGAGATTAATTAGATAGGAGTTTGAGAATCACAAGGAGAATTTGATGAAGAAGTCGTTGTATGCAGAGATTGACATGACGGTAAATAGGACAACAAAAGGAGCCGCGTTAAGGATTATTGTCCTACTCCGTTTACTTGGCTGTGGCTATGTTTTGCATGTGGTGTTTCTGCCTCAAGCGGTCATCACCACCAACTTGGCTGTTTTAGCCTCGATGTTTCAAGTTTATCAGCGTCACGTGATTCACATGCAACGTTCGACCAGCTGGTTCCAATTTGATCTTCTCGTTTTCAGCACATCAATTATTTATCCAACAGGATCTATAACATCTTGTAATCTACTTTCATATCGAATTTAATAACGAATCTTACATATTAATCAATTTACTCATTTTTTCATGAATCCGAATGCGTCAAACCATGGGATTTCGATTCAGTTGGCCCTCCTCTCATCCACCTCAGAGTGCATCCCATGCATAGCGAGATGTTCATTTCAGGCTTCGAAACGCACAGCAACAAAGTGAGAAAACTGGTGACAGAAGGACGGTCGGACGTTACGATTATCCCCTTTTCATTCCTCTCCAGGCAAGAGAAGTTTCGTTCCCTTCGCTAAGCGCTTATTCATGTTTATCATCAGCGGAATTAGGTTGGACCTATCATAGGACAAGGATGAACGTTTCACTTTTACCTTACTCTAATATGATGAAAAGTTTCTTATTTTCGGTTCCACTGCTTTTCTGGACTTCACAATGTGTCAAGAGCTAAACTTTTCATTTCTTTCCTTTGCCTGGTGGAAGAAGATTATCAATATTGACAGCCGCCGAGCTACGCAAAATACCCTGCCAGACCTCATATTATCTTGTCGAATGTAAACGAATAGCGGAAGTCCACTTCTAGGTTTTATTATTTACAAGGTCTTAGCTACCACCTCTCATTGAGTTCACACCTTTGACTACTTCACACAATTTCACATTCTTTCAGATATCTTCTATTTCATTCTCCTCTCTGCAACAAAGAACCAACGCCTGCAACACCTACATCGATAGCAGACAATCAAGCTTGCAAGATCTCATCCTCTTTCCCTCTCGCTATGGTGACTCCGAGAAAGATCTCCTCCGCACCCCCCTAAACCCACACCCACAAAAACCTCCCCCACCCCATCCCCCGTCCATTCAAATAAACACTCTTCAAATAACCTCTCGCAATATCAGTGTTCATGACCCTCACCACATCTTTCTCGCTCATAACCGGGAACTTCTCTGCTGTAAGCTGCATGATTTGTTCGAGAGTGAGTGCGCCGTGGTTGATGAGGTAGTCGCGGAGGGAACCTGGGTGGGTGGAGGTGGATAGGATGAGGGAGTGCGGGTGGTTGATGGGAGGTGAGTTAGGATTCATGAGGGAAGACGCGTGAGAGGAGGGTAGTTGTGAGCTTGAGGATGAGGGTGAGGCGCCTGGAGTGAGGAATGGCGGGAGTGGTTTCTCGGTCGTCTTCCTCGAAACCATCATTTCCGACTTAGGCGCTTGAACAATCGCTTCCCGTGGTGGTGGTGATGTTGGTGGATTCGAACTCTCATCCTCCCAATTCGGATCAAGAAAAGCATCGAGATTATCCTGCGTGATTATATTCGCCATCTCCGTAAACCTGACTGTTATTGATCAAAGATGGAATTGCACGACTTTGATTTAATAACTTTATAAGCAGTTATTGAAATAATAATATACGGTCGCAGTGTTAATAAAGCTCCCTGACAAAGAAACCTAATAACAAAGCACCAAAACAACAACAATACCATTGTGCATTCACCCTAATATGATCTTTCATTCATAAGCGAGCATAAACAATCGAATTCAAGACATGTTGTTTAAGTATCTATATCAAGACCCTAATATCTCCTCCTAACAACGCATCAATCTGCTAAGCAGTATCATCCGAAGTAGTACTCCTAAAATGTCTCCCCAACTCGAAACTCTCCGCCAGCAAGCCCGCGCCCACATCCTCGCTCACCAATACCCGGGCGGTCTGAGCCATGATACGGTGGATCTTCTGCTAGATGTGGTAAACCGGCCGATGGAGACAAAGGAATCGAGAGAGTTGGAAGATGTGTTGGCTAAAGATAATACAGCCATGTGTTCCCAACTCGAAACGCTCCGCCTGCGAGCACGCACTTATATCCTCGCGCGCCAACATCCTGGCGGGCTGGGACAGGAAATGGTGGATATGTTGTTAGATGCTATTGAGGGGATGAGCGAGGGGGAGCTCAGGGGGTTGGAGGGTGAATTTGCTGAGGAGTATACACCACCAAAATCTGCCACCACCCAATCTTCGTCCGAGGACACGGAGAATCCGAACCCACCACCGAATAAACCACTTCCTCCAACGCCCAAAACGCTGAAATCGCTGCTCTCTGAGGAGGAAGAAGAGGATTACAATAACGCTGAGTATAGGGTTGGGGATCTGTGTGGGTTTCCTTGTATCATTGGACCTAATGAGAAAACAGAGTAACGCACTCTATCATCTTGGGTAGGGAATTCCGTAGGAGGTATTTTGATATTTTAAGCGAGTGGGAAATAAGAAATAAAAAGTTAGATGATTTAACATGTGTGTTTTTGAAGGTGATGTGAAAGTGAAAGAGAAGAATTATGAAAATAGAGCATTTGAGAAGATTGGGCGGCTTAATCTGAATCACATGATTGGAAGAATCCTGAGTATAGATTTCGGGTAGTGCAAACTAGCGCTATTGTTCTCACATTTATGTGTAGTTATTAATTATTGATATGCATGGGTACAACGCGGTACTTACCTGTTAATGAGAGAAACTGTCAATACTTTGCATTTATAAAACTACTCACAGCTTCATATACCAATTTGTCACATCGAAAGAGTGGAGACCAATTCGCTAAACTCTTCCAATCATTTAAACATATAAATTGGTCGATTGCCCGGTTGCAGAGGATCCATCTTCTATTCGAGTCTGTTTCTAGCACTTCGAACTGATACGAGAACTTCCTAGTACAAAGAAATATATGACAAATGGCGAAATATGATGTCCCAAGCAGAGGGTGATGTTCAATGCCCTCCTCTGGACGATGACGAGGCATGGCTTTGTAATCCTCTGGATCTTTCCATGTAACATCAATGTTTACACAAATCTGTTGTAAAAGGAAATGATAGACACCAAGAAGCAAGCACATGCCCCGTCGTCTAACATCTTTCAAAAACAACGACCTCTGACCCATCATCCAACATTTTCCAGCCGCCCTAGAATATTCTCTTTCACAACATTCGTGTGTCCAATTTCGTGAGTCTTAACGTGTCTTTTCGCATTGTCCAGGCGTCTCGAGAACCCGCCTTGAGGACCATGGACGCTGTAGTCACATGAGGCGAGTCCGCAAAAGTACCGCCGCACTCTTCCATGCTTGTCTTGATGCCTGTCGAGGTCTCGCTGTGTGGCCATGGCACTACTGCAACCTGGGAAATTGCATGGATAGGGCCTGACGTGAGTATTGAGATGCCGGCTGGTGGGAGGATATGTGAGCAAGATTTCTAAGATGTGCTTGAGAGATAAGTGAATTTGTAGACTTACTTGAGTAATGCTTGAGTACTGCGAGAGACAGGGCAATGCGGACACCAAAACACGGGAGCAGATTGAGATGGCAGTGGGTGCGCGCCACCTTCAACCTCTGGCTTTGGAGGTGAAATCGACGAAGGAGGGATTGCATCTGAAAAGTTTGTGCTACTCGTAGCGACAGGATTCGAAGCATCTGAGGTGAAAAGACCTTTGGACTCGGGACTCGAGATTGTGCTTGGAATTCCAAGACTATGTGAAGTTGGAGAAGATGGCAAGGCGTCAGAACCACTAACGACCGAGACTTCGCTATGTTCCACGCAAGGCTCGCCATTATAGTAAGTGAAAAGAGTGTCAACAGATAATCCAAACCATATCTGTTGTTCGTTCCATTCGGTTGGGCTGGTGAAAGGGAGGATGAGGTCGTTGAGGTCGTTATTATAACCTAGATGTCGTTCATGGCTAGACGAGATGGGGTTTTATGCGGAGATTACGCTCCGCTCGTTGCGAGTGGTGTACCTATCCCTATGGAATCTGAAGTTGTGCGACCGAAAAGATTTTGGAACACAATCACAGGCGCAATGGCTGTGATGCGTTTGGGTTGAAGAAAGAAGAAAGCAGCGAGTGACGAGGTTGGAATATATATCTACTCGGTAGGTGTTGAGGCCCCTTGATACCCTTGTAGGTTGAAATCGGGCGGGTTCGCCAAAGCAGCTTTCGTAGCCTTGTACTTAGCCAATAGAACCATACCATGCAGGTAGGCCTCAAGGTCGGCATGGATAAGAGCGATGATAGGCCAGCAACGGACGCCCATATTCTTTAAACTACGTTTGGCTGTGGAAGAGCTAGCAACTTAGTTCCCAATAGAGCATAAGCAGGATCTTAAACGAAGTCGAAATATTTTAATTGCAATATTGTGATGTGGGCGCGGTAACCATCAGACATGACTTAACTAGTGCAAAACATCGGCTTGATGGATAAGATGGCTTTTCATAGGAAAAGGTGCCGCAATAGATGAACGTCGTCTAGCCTTATATTGTGACATGTAGGAAAGATGTGAGACGAAAGAGTGAGTTTGATATATCTAGATACAGCCATTAGTTGACGTGAAGGAAGTGTTTATCCCTGCCTGTACTTGAAGTGAAATATGAGGTACCCAGCCCTAATCTGTAAACATGTGTGCTGCTATCTCGTGTGCTCAAAGAGATTACTTGGCCTTCATCGCAATTTCAAATAGATGGTCAATGTCCACCAACAATGTCAAATCCTAACGGTAGTTTCCCTAATCATTCGTAACATTCACCACTGCGACAAGTGGATTCCAAGGGCTAGGCAGGTTCGGTTGGGGTTGAATCGGTACGAACCGCCTAGGAGCTGGATGTCGAGGTTCATCAGCACGACGATTTATTACAGTACACGGACATTCGGATCTCGGTCGTCGCGGAGCCCAAGACGGAAAGCGCATTAGCCCTTTGCTCCGAAGGGTCCAAAAAGGAGCATTAGGTGACACCCAACTTGCCCAGGTTTCATGATGGTTGAACTCAGTATTGAAACCTCCACCTTTTCTACACCAGGCTAGCAGTCGACGGAAATATGCTCCACTGCGAACTGCAACCAGTCTATAGTCTATCGCAGCATCCTCCACAGCCTCATCCAGTTCATCTCCTTCTTGCAATAATAGTTCTAGCATGGAATCAAGTCCTTCGCTATAGGCGAGCTCAAGCGCCGCACATCCGCTTTCGAGGGTGTTGAGGACTGCCCCATGACTTCGTAGCAGTCGAAACAGGGCCAGATATTCAAGCTTGATAGGTTGAACAATAGAATGAGGACCAGGTTCATTTAAATTGGCGCCGTTGTTCAATAACAATCGAGCGATGCTGAGATGACCCTTACTGACCGCGAGCTGCAGAGGCTGTCCACGAGGCATCGAAAGATTCGGATCTGCACCTCTGGCAAGTAGATACTCAACCACCTTTGTTTTGCCTCCAAGAGATGCACAGCTTAAGCCAACGGCGAGAATCCGATCAGAAATGATATCATCGGAACCCAAAAACTCCTGCAAGACCTCTAGGTACCCTTGGCAGGAGGCGCCGAGTACAATAAGTTCCAAATCTCTGTTGTGATCTGCGTGGGGCATGTTTTGGAGCTTCTGTAAAGCACTTTTTACGACACCAATGCTCTTACTGCGCAGTCCAAGGGTGAGTGTGTCTCTGTAACGCTGGCTGGGAAGAAACTCGCGATCGTTCCGCATATACTTTTCCCACTTTTCATCTACCAAGAGATCAAATGCGGCCAGATGGCCTTCTGCAGCAGCAAGCCGCGCAGCGTCAGTGAGTTGGAAAGAACTTAGAACACCAGACTTTGTCGCTCCCGAGAGAAAGATATCCAGAACACTTATATGGCCTCCTAGAGCGGCAGCTGACATTGGGAAGCTGAAAATTAAGCCTTTCCCAAAATCACTTCGGTAAAGATCTCTCGTGAGATCAGTGTGTCCCAAATAAGCCGCTGCAGCGAGGAGATTGTTTTGATCCCAGACTTGAGGACTGTCTAATGTCGTAAGCCAGCTAGGACGGAAGCATTCGATCGAGGTTGCTAAGAAGCATAGAGCTTTTACATTGGCACGGAAGTTATTGGTTGGCCCTAGACCATCGATGGAAGAGAGTTTAGTCGCGGTAGTGTATATCTGCATCAAGGGCAACAGAAGTAAACTTTCTTGTGGTTCAAGCGATGCAGGCACACGGAAGGTCAAGATGCGCTGTTCCATGTACTCAGTCCAAACTTGTCTTGCGACACCAAAACTCTCTCGAGATCGATTTTGTGGATTAGCCCACGTGTCAAGCAAGCCAGATGCGAAAAGCGCACGCATAATTTCATTCGCGAATCTCTCTACTTCGATCAGTTCACAGGCCAAGATCACAATCTTTGGAATAAACACACTATTGACCAGTCTCAGCCGAAGACCACGCTGGACGCCTCGAGAGATGATTGCTTGAACCAGGACAGCCTGTACAAGCTCTGGAGAAAGGCTTAGGAGATCCATGGCGGATAAGACATTCGGTAGCTGGCTAGTGACGAGTACGCAGCTTATCAGAGCAGGATGTTGACATTATTTTGGGTGGTAGGTATGCCTTGAGCCACCCACTGAAGCCTCGAAGAATAAAAGTGCACGAAAGAGTCCAATATGGTTACATAGTGAAAGCTGATATGAGCAACACACGTAGCCGTGACGCATGCAATAACAGGTGTTCTTGCTCAAAAACAGTTGATTGGTTCAAATAGGAAATTATTGAAGTTGATCGATGTTGGTGAGATGTTGCGGGGGTGAAACTCATGGTTCGGCGATAAGCACAGGCCACGTGATAACAAACCCGAACAGGAATGGCTCGGGCCGACGCCCTCAGTTTTCGACCAGCAGCAGCGCCGCTCCGATATCTCCATTCCATCTCGCGATCAAGTCCGTACACTTCCACCCACCATACCCACGTAACCATAATCAGCAAACCGATAGCCAAGCTATGAGTCGAGGCGGTAAGCTTGCACCCGAGGTCAATCGGTACGTTCCGCGAGATCCATTGCGATGCCAGGCGGCAGCACCAGGCTGTGGATGATGAGCTAACCTTTGTTCAGAATACTGTTCGTCAAGAATCTAAGGTCCGTCGCATGAAGCAGAGGAACAATGGCAGATTTGCGGATCAATCTTCTAACTCGAAATAGCTATAACGTTACCCCAGAGGAGCTCTTCGACCTCTTTGGCAAGTTCGGACCAATCCGGTATGCTATTACACTACTTGCCTCCCACCGTATTGACAAATCAATTGCTGATCATGCTGCAGTCAAATCCGCCAAGGTATCGCGAACAATACAAAAGGCACATCCTATGTCGTATTCGAAGACGTAATGGATGCGAAGATGGCATGCGACAAGTTGAACGGCTTCAACTTTCAGAATCGCTATCTCATTGGTACGCTTGACTTCCCATCAATATACATGGCAGGACCTGATCATCTATTTAGTGCTCTACCACCAGCCAGAGAAGATGGTCAAATCGAAAGAAGATCTAGAGGCTCGCAAGGACAACTTAGAACAGCTCAAAAAACAGCACGGGATCGAATAACAAATAGACGAGCCTACGGAAAAATCCAGTAGAGCATCACCGATACGAAATGCTCGTACTACCTCCAAAAGCAACAACGAAAAGCCTCTTGTAGGCTCGTCTACGAAGTCTCCAGTTAGGAAAGGAAGTTTGGGATTCTCAGGTCGGCGTCAAAGTACTACATCTTCTGAAAATACGGGTACATTCTTTGCTTTCGTCCGCGGACTGATCACGAATCGGCGTTGAATTGGGATGGCCACAGGCCCGGTTATATTGAAAGGGAGAGAGATTGCTATTTGGCGCTCTGTTTGGCACTTGATTGGATTGGGTGGGCCGTTCTTTTTTTCTATCTTTTCTTCGGCCCACACTATTGTGCCAGGTATTTTCTCTGGTCACTAGGCAAATTTATATCACTGCAGCTATAAGCGCGGTTAGCGGTTACCTGTAACAAAGGATTTCAGACACTCTCAAGTATGTTGGTCGTCTCCCCCACTCTCGTGTCTACCTAGGTATTTGTCACTTATCCCCATACCACACCGTTACGCGTAACACGACATCGAATAACGTGTGAGTGGTGCTCGGAAAGGCCATCCGAAGGACATTCACAAATGATAGGTACCCACATTTTGACAACAATTGCTTATTCGCACGTGCCGCCCTCTGACTGGCTCGCAAGACATTTATATTCCCTTTTGGGACTTCCCCACCCAGCCTTGGTGTGGGGTTGGATGACTTGCAGCAGAGACCGCGCTATTACCTTTGCTTATCTGTAACCCCTCCTCTCCTGATCTCTCCCCACTACAACCACAACTCTCAAATATCATACAAGGTACGACGATGATAATGCGCTTGCATATGATATATCAGCTAATGTGACGGTTGTAGAACTTCAGAACCTCAAACACATCATCTTCACTACCCGTACCTATCTCTCATCCAACCGCAAATATGCACGGTGCTGCCTGCCCCAAGTGTGGTGTTGCAAGCGACGGAGGAAAGAGCTGCGGTTCTTGCGGTGCTGTATGTTCTACCTTTCTTTTCTAAGAGGGTTTCAAGCTCTTGGACCTCGATCCCTTGCAAAGCAGAAGGCTGACCAGAACATTCGTAGTCATGCCCAAACTAAATCCCTCAAATTCGTCTGCGACCTAGCGATCACCTCCAAGAAGCGCGAAAATCGATGCGACTAGGACGATGAGAATGGTCGTAAATACACTGTTTCTTGGGCGAGTTCGCAAGTGAGGAGACAAGGCTGAGCGGAACGGATATATGCGATCTGATGTTTTGATTTGCTTTCGTATTCAATACGATGGTTAGGCTGGGTTTGCGTTGCTTTTTGACCTGTGGTTATGGCTGGTACTCTGTGGGGAACAGATGATAGATGGTATCTGATTTATTGAAATACTAAATCAATCGTTCGGTTTTGACACATCTTCACAGACAACCACTATCTTATGAAATATATGGCTGTCAAGTATGCTTTGTGCTTCTCTTCTTTCTTGCTATCTCATTCATTTTCCAAGTGTTCCTGTCGCCAAGATTAGCTACATCGAGAAAATGGGAACCACTCACTTCATTACCCACCCCGCATTCCGTATTTTATTTGTATTCTCTTGCTCATCTATTTCTACTCATCAAATCACCGCGGACATCTCGCTCCGTTGCTGGCTTACTCACAGTTCCAAGCTCTTTCACAATCACACGCACCGTGAATTTGTCATTGCGACCGGCCATTTAAACGAAAATGGTACGAAAAGCTTCGGCGGACACGCATAAAACATTGGCAGATCATGCTTAAAAGGTAACTGGCGAATGGCGGGTATCAAAGTATATCAGCCTGTGAAGACGGTGCCGAGTTGGGGAAGTAGTATCCACGGGCATGCAGCTGGATAAGCGAGGAGAAATACGAGAGTTGAGTCTTGGGGGAAAAGGTTTGTATAAAGCGCTGTAAGGTACGAAGTTCTATTGGAATTCAAGTTGAGATTTATATACAGCATCCTTGAGGAGACTGTTCATTTCGAAATGATCTTTCCAGTACTTTTGGTTATTGGAGCAAGTCTTGTAACAGCTAGTCCTCACCAAAATGTTGTTACAACTAAACCCGAACTCGATCTCAAACCACGAGCAACACCCGCTGGAGGCTGGACATTCGGACCTCGTATATCTCTCATACTCCAGAAAAATACCGAACACTCACTAACTCCCTCCAGAATGCACAACCAACTCATACATCATTTCCCTCGTTTCCAAGATGAACCACCCGTTCGTCCTCTCAACCATCCATCCATTAAATGAAGAGAAATAACTAACACAACCCAGTCCCGACCCCTCATTCACACCCTCCCCCTTCTGCTCTTCCTACCTCCAACCGTACATCGACCTCCTCGTGCCCTCCACCCTCCTCGGCTCAACCACACTAACACGCACCATCTCCCTCACCACCACAACCACCACCACCAACCCGACACCCACCACCACCGTACTCCTCTGCGCCACGCCCTCCCCCTCAGCACTCTGCGGCGTATCAGGGACCTTCAAATCCGAATTCCTCGAGGGCGCGCTCATCTACCACGCGAACCCGTACGTGAAAGACGGGAAGACGTGTAAACAAGCCTGTTTGCGGAATGAGAAGTGCATGAGTTTCGTGACGTATGATAGTACGAGGGATGGGAGTAGTTGCGATATGTACGGTGTGAGTCTCTCCGAGGGCTGGATGCGGAATCCGGGGGATGAGGATAATGCGAATCATGTAAGTCGTCTTCCTATCACACTTAAACATTTGAGGTTAACGGGTGTAGTGGTTCGATCGTTCGTGTCCGGAATTACAACCCGTAAGTCATTTCTTCCTTCCCTCGTCTTTTGAAAATTGAAGTCGAGGTTCATAATGTAGCCCGCATGTCTCGCTCCCGCCCTCGCCAAACGATATCCCATCGCCCTTCCCGAGTTCCTGCGGAATGACGAGTGGTTTCTCGGCGAGGCTTGTTCGTGTGTTGTTACTAGTGCGATGATGACGACGACGGGGACGATTAGGTATGATGTGGATTTGAGGACGAAGTTTAGTGTGAGTTTTGCTTTCTTGTTAAATATTTGGTTTTGGAAATGAAAGGGAAGGGGAGGGGTGGGGAGGGGAAGAGACAAGAAGGGTGATGGGAAGAGGTAGGAGAGAAGATGATTCTGATTTTGATACAGACGCGAAGTACGCAGACTGCTACGGTGACGAGTACGAGTTTGGCGCATTTGAGCACGAGTTATAGTTTTGTGCAAAGATGAGGAGAGAAATGAGTGGACGTGTTGAGATATGCGGTTTACAGAACCAGGGTCTTGTTGTGGATAGCTATTGAACATGCTCTCGGTGTTTAAAAGAATTACAATTGAACTAATTCATCCCTTCCTAAGTGATCGCTGAGAATTTCTTAGAATCTTTTATCATGTTACAGACGGAAACGAAATGTCTTCGGCAGATTAAATTTAAGACAATGCAAATCCCACACTCGGTCTACACGAAGAATTCAAGAGTGTAAGCCTCAGTGTGTACCTAGGTATCTTATCTATCCACTTGAATACAACATCTTAGAGCTTTGATGCTGACTTGTCAATAGCTCACAAGCTCTTCTTATTCTGTTTCCTAGGAGTTGAAAATCCCTAATCCTGGTCATCTTCACTTTTTTTCTTTTTCAAAAATGTCCCGTCACCCCTCAGGAGTCAGCATAACGACCTTTTGTCAATGTCACGTCCATCTAGATATCGCAAATGTTGTTATGCCTAGCTTGCCGAGCGTGCTGTGTTATTATGACACTTTTTATAATTTTTACTCCTGCAGTTTCGAAATAATTTGAGTAACCATTAGAGCTAGACGACCGAAAAACTCATTTAAACACCCTGCCTCACTTCCATTATGTAAATTTTGTCATCTTCCAATCCTCCACTTCGCAATAGAAATACGTCGTCTTCGCACTCTAGACTTCGTCATTCAAACTCCAGCCGTTCAAATCACAACGATCTTCACCTCAATCCTAGAGCTGAGATGAAACACCGTATTTATCACTCAGCCACGGTCCGTTCCGGTGCCAAGGTAGAATGGAAGAAGGGAAGGCTTCTGGAACAGTCTTGGAATTGATCTATGCAGGGGATGGAGAGCCGCTGTCGGTAGTGGTACGTTTGACATAGTTGTTTTTGTTTATGGTTTCTAGAGGTGTCACTGACATTTAATTGAAGAGAACAGTTGTTTTTGGGTATTTGAGAAGTGCAGACGTTTCATGGATACCTACGAGTAGATTGTTATCTATAACGTGAAACACATCGTTGAAATAAAATCTCGGCGAGGGTTGACATGGCTGTAGACGACCGAGTTCGATTTCAGTACCCGGAGGGCCGGCGGGATTCTCTTCTTCTTAGATCAACAAGAAGCTCTGACAGGGTGGTCAATCGACAATAACTTGTCGCTCGATGGAGTTAAATTTCGTATTGTGCAACGCTGCTGAAGTCTCGTTTTTGTTTTCGTCAATTGGATCAGATTATTTCGTTTATACTAAAGCTATTTCAAAAGCCCACTTGAGGCGTGCTGCCATACCGAAGCCGGTGAAATCCGCGAAGAAGACAAACAAGTCTGAGCTTGGGGGAAGGATGCACTACAAATGGACGAGCAAACCTTCAATAGCCTATCATGTCAAAGTTATATTATGCATAAGAGATCTGGGAAAAGCAGTACGACATCGACGGTTCACTCACGGCATTGGATTTGGTTTCCATGGAGTAGATATTCCTGCTCGGGATTGCAACATTTTGAACCGAGACTGAGCGGGGATTCCCGTCTCCATTCAAAAAGATGAACATCCGAATAGCCTCTTGTTTCTCTATTTTCCATACGTTTGATGAGCAATTCTATATGGACATCCCAAAATGGTGGATGGCTAAGCGAAGAGCGAAGGAACCCATCAGGAACTTGGAAAATGCTTTTGCTAATAGACTATGATGATCTTTCTACAACAGAGCTCGATCTTTGCGGCAATTCTCGCACAAGATCTATTGATTAAAGAGCATAGCCACCATTAAATACTACTCACTTTCCGAATTGGGGATTTTGCGCTGAAGTTATCACTACCGAGAGACAAGGAGGATCAGGATCCTTGGGCGTACAACATCACCCACACCGCGTCGCACGTCAACCCACGAGGAATTCATCGCGTGTTTATCCCTGTATCTCAAGAACAATCTTATAAGGCCACCAATCAATTGTACTATCACGTATCCAAGGGGGATTTTTGTCGAAACTTCAACCAACGACAAAACGTCCAGGGGATTGATGTCGCAATACCCGAATCGGAATGACAGACATGACAGATCTGTCTAAAGCCCACGATATTGCACGGACATTGATCTACGTGGACGTCATTTTGGAAATTATATGCACTTTCTTGGTGTTTGCGATTTCGCAATGATTCCAAGAATAAACATCCACAGCTCTTTCGATCGAGTTGCACAAATGCAGCAGCAATTTATCCTCACATAAATCCTGCTTCTTCTGACAGGATTTCCACGTGTTTCAAACGTCACCCCACGATTATAGAACATACCTCCTGCGAAGCGATAAGCACGAATATGCAGGTCCATTATTCCAACTTGTCAGCATCAGCAGAACGCCGCATAGACGCGTGTATCGATATCTCACTATTCCATTAATTCCAACCCCCTACTACCTGACGCCCGAGGTATCAACTTGTTCCCAAAATTAATCGAAACTGACCAATTAGAAAAATGTTTGCATGGAGGCCTACCACATGGCAATCCCTCTTGGCGGAAACACTTGACGGGTTTCCAAAAGCACGACTCTGACACCCCGAAGTAGACTGCAGAAGAATAAGGAGGCGGCCCGGATCAAGATATCTAGAGAGATGGATCTACGCATCATACCGATCTGGTTCGGTTTCAAATCCCTTCCTCCACCAGACACATTTCAAACCATCCTTTTAGTCTCGTCTCCCGCCACCAGTCTCTTGTTCAGAAGGAGGTTTCTTCTCATCTCTTTCTTTATCCTCTTTGTTGATGTCGAGCGAAGCATTTGATCCGTGATCATGTCTGTGTCGAACGGTGTGCTGTATAGCGGCCAGGCGCCGCCGGGTATTACTTCTAATGCGGACCAACCTTCCGAGTCATTTGAGATGCTCAGCATGATTCTGTTCTCGGCGTTAATTGGGCTTAATGTGTTGTTTGTGCTCTGTCGGATTGTGTTTAAGTGGCGCACGGGCATTGCGAAAGATGATGTTTTTATTGTTGCGGCGGCGGTGGTGGGGAATGCGCAGACGATTCTTTTACTTACTTGTAAGTTTTCCTGGATTTTCTGAAAGGTGTATACTTATTTCAGTAGTGACGAAATATGCACGACATGGATGGGATATTCCACTGGAATGGATTGATGAGTCTTACCTCAAGGCGAGCAACACCGGAAACTAATGTATCGAAGGTTTTGCTAACTGGATTCTAGAGACTGGTATATTCGCAAACGATACTATCATTTGCTTCGTTGCTGTTTGCAAAAGTCTCGATTCTGCTTCTTTACCTCCGAATTTTCTCAGTCGGAGAAAAGACTGTCAAATACATAATTTATTTTGGAATATTCTGGACGTGCGCGACATATGCTCCGGCCGTAATCACGACAAGCTGGTATTGCGCACCTCATATCGGCGAGGGGTGGGGGTTTTCAGTTGCTATGAGATGCAAGAACTTTGATATGTGGCAGATTGTAAGCTCGAGTATGGCGGTGGCTTTGGATGTGTTTATTTTGGTATTGCCAATGCCGCTGCTTGGCCGGTTGAAGTTGAATAAGGGGAAGAAAATTGGTATTGTTTTGATGTTTTCGACAGCTGTAATGTAAGTTTTGTCCGTCATTTGATTGACATGGAATTTACTAATAACCAACAGAGCTCTCGCTTGCGCGATACTCACCACTATTTACCGTGTCAAACTACGAGGAAGCACAGATCCATTCTGGACATCTTGGGAATCCACCATCTTCAAGTAAGCTCCCAAGTTCCAAGTGCATCTACGACTTCTAACACATCTTAGCGTAATCGAAAACAACGTGGCAATAATCGTAGCCTGCGTCCCCGGAACCTTCTCCTTCATAAAAACATACCTAACCCCCGCCCGCTTCCCTTCCCTCCTAAACGGCCCCTTCAAAGGTCTCCTCTCCCTCAAATCCACCTCGACACACTCTCGAAAACGCAGCGACAACGGCGGAAACGGCGGCATGGGCGGTCTCACCCCGCACATCAGTTCCCCCGTCTGCGCAGTCAGTCCCGGTCACTTCCAGCACTACAAACAACTACACAACGTGAAAAACGTGCAGCACGACGCATTCGGCCAAAAGGTGTACGGAGAGAAGGAACTCATCGGGGACATACCGCGCATGGGAAATACGTTGCAGGTACCGCCGAAGGACCGGTATCATCAACGGAATGTGTCGAATGCGACGGCGGAGATGGATATTTCGAGCGTGGGAATCGCGTATGGGAGCGGATTGAGGAATGTGGAGGGGTGGAGAGAGAAGAATAGTGAGAGTGAGGATAAGGTTGATTCGTTGCTAAGACAGATGGAGATGGAGCAGATGAGTAGTCGGTTTTCGACGTAGTCACTGGTAACTGGGATACCCCTGTGGATATATATTAGATGGGTTAGATGGATAGATAGATAGTTTAATTCTTGTAATATTGTAATTTACGTTTGAGTTATTTAGTTTCTATTCTTCTTGTGTTTGTTCATTCGCTGGGTTCAGGTGTATTTGATATTATAGGTCGTGGTCTCGACGCTACACTAACGCTCCCCTTTTCTAGCTTGTTAAGCGAACCTTACCAAAATGCACCCCTATTCCATCTCGACCCAATTCTCACAATACAACCTTTCAAATAACCATAATAGCATCGCCAAGTACGCTTAATTTCATTGCTTATTCCCCCAATTCATTTCCCCAACCTTTCCTTTTCCAATCCCATTCCAACCCCCACATCACATAAACCCACCCCAAAACTCAACCGAAGGAACGACGAACCCCACAAACCGCGCCACCCCCCCTGCATCCTCATCCTCTCACAATCTGACACCAAACACCGAAACGGCTTCGATACTTCGGAAATCTGTTTCTTATTTGTTGGTGTTTTTGTGCGGTTTTGGGGTTGTGTGATTCGTCAAAAGTTGCCTTTTCTTTGAGTATTTCTGGGGGCGGTTGATGGGTGAATTCCATGTCCACAAGTGCGTCTAATTTTTGGATTTACTGCCCACATGATGAGATTCTAGTTACAGAGGGTAAGTGATGTTTTACGATATGCTAGATGATATGAGATACGTGAATAGTCTTTGAGGGATCATTAATTTGGGTGATATTGTGAGATGGGAGACGAGGATGTGGGGTGGGGGACAAAGTGAGATTGCATATGTGCTTATGAAGAACCTCGGTGGTTCCACGTGGGCATGATTTGTGTGCTCGTTATGTGCTGCTTCTGTAGTTGATGTGTGTGTTTTCGGGCGAGTTGATTGCTGTGCTGGGGGTGGTAGGTAGAAATAGAAATGTGAAATGAAGGACCAAGACTGTTAGGTGAGTTAATGTGTTTATTTATGATGCTGTAAAGGTCATAATCTCTCAAATTGAGGCTGTAACATTCAATAGTCTCCGTTTTTTGTATGGAGCCTCCTTTTGCCATTCGCTGATTCACTTGAGTAAGAGGTGCTTAGCCGTCCCAAGTTTTCTTCTCCATCAATGACTAACAGCAGTTCCTGGAACCCATCCTTTGACTCGAACCAAATACCAGCTATCCATTTCGGTATCACCAATTGATGCATATGAGGCCCATCCTTGTTTCTCAAGTAGATCCAGCAGACTTATGATGCGCATCTGTACAGTGCGGAATTCCCACGACAGAGGGCACCATAAAACTCCGCGGGTCTTGAACTCCCAAGCATGCGGATTTTTATCAGTCCATCCCTCTTTTTCCAAGAGATCTGTGCTCTGCAAAAGGATTCGGACGCTAGCAAGCAGATCTGGAGATGCACCAGTGAATCGTCAACGGTTAGATCCGAAGGTGCTCACAGAGATCCATTTGCTTTCAGATGGTGAAGTCTCTTGTTTCAGAAAGATCAATGTGCACAAGTCCGTGCTACTTGCGCTGAGATTCGTGCTCTTATGCAATATCCATCCTTGCTTGTACAGTTGCGCGAGCAACTCCCTAGTCAAGATCTTCCCAAGGACATCCGAGTTGTGGGCAGACCATGGAGATCCCCTCAACTTGAACTCGTATAGCTTGGACTTTTGGGACTCTTTCTGTATGCTTCGTGGCCAATGATTTAGGATAGTGGCTTTCAATGCGGGGATATCGTGCTTGGGGAAGTTGACTAGGCGAATTCGATCTTTCTTATGAAGGGAAAGTGAACCCATGGATGACTTGAAGGAGTAGGCTGGTGGCGTGTATTTGACGTTCAAAGCGTTGCTCACATTGCATGTTTGAGGCGCAATGTTGGGTGCCAACATGGACGCTGCAGGTTGGGATGCCATTTTGGATGTGGTAGAAGTCTTGCTCTCACCGAGTTTGTTGGGAAAGAAGGATGGAAAGAGTCCGACGAGATGATCTCTGTCAAGATATAAATACGCCAGTTTGATTCACTTCGGCCTATTAGACTAAGGAAAAGTGCCTAGCGTAATCTTCACCAAGATTTGCACAAGAATAAATTCATCACTCACTAGGCTCCGAACCGATCTGATATAGCACCGAATCAAAACCAACATAATGTGCCAACTAGGTAGTCAGCTTTAGCCAGATAGTTGTTCTGCGTACGGATATAAGCAATTCAGTTATCAATGTGAATGTGAATTTAAACACAAATAATCTATGTCTTTTATATCAAACTAGTCCGAAAGTCTCGCATTCTGATATAGGCTTTCGTATCCATCTTCGAAGGCTGGAACCCCAACTAGACAATCAAAACGAACCGCAAACCAGCATTCACTAACCATCCATCCACTTGGTTTCCCCGACTCTAAGGGGACGCGCAAGAGAATGATACACTGAGTATTACTATCTAAGTTAGTAACAGATGTGTATGCTTTCGGTTAAGTTACATATTGCTTTTGAGGTTAACAAGTAGAAATAGCAATGCGTAATAGAAGAATGAAGAATTGTCAGGTGGTTGAAGGTGTTTATTACAATTTACTATTGCTCAGAACCTCTGATATAGAGCTTCCGATATACAAATGATTTCCTTTCTGTTAATAGCCCCCTTTTGGGTAGACTCCTAATAGTTAGCTTACTTCAGCTATTCGCTAATGAAAAATCATTCCACAAAGTAAGTGCTTCCTCAGCCTAAAAGCTGTCCTTTATCGATGAAGAGTAGGGTTTCCTGGAACCCATCCTTTGACTCGATTGCAGTACCATCCGTTAATCCGCTTGTGACTAACTGAAGCATATAAACTCCAACCATGACTTTCTAGAAGTCCTAATAGGTCTAAGAGAGTCATTCGCACAGCTCCAATTTCTGATTCCTCGGGATCCCATAGATGTCCCGAATCTGAAAGTCCCAACGAGCATTCCCAACGCAATACTCCTTCAGCAATAGTTGCTTACTTTGCAATATTTGTCTAAAATCGGTGAGCAGCTGTTGGGATAGCCCACCAAAGCGTAGACGATCGGACGTAGGGAAAGTAATAGTTATCCATTCAGCTACTGGTGGTACAACTGGAGCTTTTCGGAATATTAACGTATCAATGTCGCGAGAAGCTAAGCTGATATTCGTGTTGGCTTGCAAAATCCATCCTCGGTTGTATAGATGTTGCAGTATTACTCGGATTAATTCTCTCGCCTGTATGTCATCGTGTAAAAGCCTGGTCCACACGTCCTTATCCAATTCGAGTTCGGTTGAATCAGCGTCTTCTTTCACTTGTTGTATACTTCCATGCCAAGTAGGTAAGATGGTGTGCTTGAAAGCGGTGATATCGGACTCAGGGAAGTTAAGTAATCGAAGGCGGTGCGAGCCATGAAAAGAGACGGATGCAAATGGTGTTGGGGTGAGATATGCTGGTGGCGGTGCCGTGACGACCGACGCGTTGCCCATGACGCCGGTCTGGGGTTCTTCCAAGTTAGATACTTCAGGTTGGGATGTATTAGACTGGGTCGGCATGTTGCATGGTGCAAAGGCTTTTATGCGACAGAAACTTTTGGATGGAATGATGGGTAGACTTTAGGACAGATGATATCTGTCAAGATTTAAATATGCCGACTCGATCCAATTCACCTTCATGTAAACGGACCGAGTGGCTAGTCCTTGATGTTTCCTTGAGACTGTTCACTTAGTATATAATCATCGCCCACAAGGATATCATACGGCCTGATATACCCTGAAGTCAAGATGAGTTTGACCTGCCACTAGTTCAGAATTCATCAAGTAGTTTAGCGAAATCAAAAATTCATTTCGGAAAGTGAACGTCCACCAGACATTACAGATAATAGGTCTATCTTTGAAAAGGTTCAGGTAGTTATAAGTGCTTGACAAGGCTTTCGGTTCCGTGTTCGTTTAACTAAAACCCAGCTGGACCATTGAGAGGAACAGAAAGCTTCCATTCATGAGCTGCTAACAGGTTCTCTTATGCCTCGATTTTGACCCGCCTGATTTCATTTTCTCTGAAGAACTGGTTTCTACTATTCTAATAGTGCAAACAAAAGCAGTACTCAAGCGTCTTCCCAAATCATCTCAATTTCTGATGTAATTGATTATTCATATTCAACTCCAAGCCAAACACGCAACCCTCCATCTCCAACTCCTTCAATAAAACGGCCAAACATAATCGTCAAACCGTGTATCCTGAGAGAATATTACACAGTTTATAGTCCCTTAAATTATGGAACCCTAAACTCGAAGGCAATTGATTCCAACTTCCCCCTTCACCGAAGTAAGCATGTCCATCTGTTGAGAATGTCGTGTATTGCACTACAACATTTGTCGTTTTTCTATCTCATAACTCCGTCTGGATAAATGTGCAATGAGGTTGCTCTGTCGTCTTTCTTCAAGTTCTTGGCGCCATAGCACCAGGACCATGAAATAGTTCGTTGGGCCCTATTTTGTATGACGCAAGCGAGATGGGGTTTGCCCTATAGTAGAGCATTCAACCTGTGCTCCATAAATAGAGGGGCCAGTGATTTGAGCTGTTTACCGATCTTTCTAAACAGCCATTTCCCGTCACAGTAATATCTCCATGCAAAATGTGTGGCGGAGATAACGATTTATATGCTTAGGAGAGGTATGCTAATTAAGAAGTATGATTGGCCGGAAAGCGTGGATTTTTGAAGATAAATGTGTTGAAATTTAGATATTCCTTGCTCATTGAGTATTATTTTCGAGATATAGTCTATTTTGTACCTCCAATTCCAAGTATACTTGTACTCGGAAATTTCAAAGCACTGGAGCAATTAGGTATATACTAATAGTGAGGAAGTTATGCTTATTTCACATCAAGAAAAGCTCGGGACCCGGAAATGTATTCATACACAAATGGTATCCGTATGGCAAAGATGTGTATAGAGACGTTTATCATAGATTGTTACTTGACCCCTTGTTTATGCCGAGTTTGCTCGCTTAATCTGGGCTAGTGGTAAGTTACCAGGATAACACCAAACCAACGCGCTGTCCACATGATTCTTTCTCTTTATCATGGCAGCAAACGGGGCATCATGTCTTCACACCTATCGAGGACTGATGCTCGGATCTTTGCCATTTAATCCTCACAGACTCACCTGTCGGCGGCTGCCTCTCCTCAAAAAAACGTCTACGTCAACATGCAAACAAGATCACGTGATTACTCAGGCCATCGATGAGGAAACCATACCCAACTATCGTCGAACCGACTATTACTCCAATCACCCAGGCAAAGTACTTCACAACAAATACGAGACAATCACAAAGTTAGGATGGGGTTTTGGCTCTACTGTCTGGCTGGCAGAGGATTTACGGCGGTAAGACGAGCAGGCTGCTTCCCCTTTCCTCGCCAAGCTAAACATGTCTAGACCTGAAGACCAGACCGATGCACCTCGTTACGTTGCCATTAAAATAGGGACTCGTACCTATGGTAGCACGTCTGCTGCAGAGCACGAACTCAAGCTCTCTCAATGGATTGCTACAGCTAATCCTTCGCATCCTGGCGCCGGGTATATTAGAACTCCAATCGATAACTTCAAAATCGATGGAAGCCATGGGCCGCACATCTGCTTGGTATATCGTCCTATGAGAGAAACAATGCTTGACTTCCAAAACCGCTTCAGGAATCAGCGATTTCCGCCAAAAATCCTCAGACTCTACATTGCTCTCCTCTTACAAGGCTTGAATTACCTCCATTCTGAATGTCACCTCATTCACACTGGTAATTGCTTACTTCCAGGGAATATGTCTGTTAATGTATCATGATCAGCTGACAAGATTAAATAGATCTCAAATCTGATAACGTCCTGGTCGACTTGGAAAACGAAAGTGTCCTGGAAGACTTCGTTCAACAGCAGAAGCAGTCATACCTTCCCCGACATGTCACGGATGATGGACACAGTACATATCTATCACAGAGTGATTTTGGGCCACTTCGAGACTACTTCATCCTCCCAGAGATTGCCGACTTGGACCTTGCCCAATTTGGGGAGGGTCTCGCGCGTATTCATCCTGTACAGCCTCACCGCTACCGCGCCCCTGAAGTCATTCTAGGAACTACTTGGTCGTATAGCGCGGATATATGGAACTTAGGAGTGTTAGTAAGACATTGTCCCTTCCAATTAAGCATTTTCTTCTATCGCAGTTCTAATGATTTAGATATGGAATATGATGGAGGGCAAAGACTTATTTACAAACCTCAAGAATGAGGAAGGAAACTACAATGCGCATGCCCATCTGGGACAAATGATTGCTCTATTAGGGCCACCCCCAACGGTACTCCTGAAACGTGAGAACGCATCCAGAAAGTTGACTTTCGAACCGGAGATTCAAAACCCAGAAGGGCAATCGTGTAAAAATGCCTTTGAATACTTTGTGGACCTTTCTTTGATGACTATGGTAAGATTGAGCACCACTAATTTCCCTAATGAGTCTTTCGCTTACCATCTTGCGCTCGTTGGGTGATTTCATTCGCAAAGACCTGATTCCCATTAATTCTGGGCTTGCGGAGACTGTCACGCTATTTCAAGGTGAGGATAAAGAACAGTTCCTCGATCTCGTGAGCAGAATGCTGCAGTGGCTCCCGGAAAAGAGAACCACGGCAGCGGAGCTTCTCGAACATCCGTTTCTCCAAATGGACGGCGGCGATGAATGGCGGAAGAAGAGCCAGTAGGAAGATAGCCAATTATGATGGCCACGATACAAACAACATATGACACGCAGTCTACGAGCTGATGGCCTCAAAATGGGCTGATCGGTCTGTGGCTCCGTGCTGTTCACGCGGTTTGATTTGACTGGAATCAAGCATTAACCGCGAACACTTAAACTCGGAATCTCGGGGTGGAAGAAGTAAGAAAAGGTGGAAAGCGATTATTATTCCGCGCCGGACTTCAAAAAATCCACTAGCTGATAAGACTTAAACTCACTGTAGAAACTTATTTACTGCTAGGATCAACTGTATGTTTTGATCACATTGAGCTAATTTAGCAAGTAGTTTGGGTGGCACTCAAATGCAGTGATTTCGCAGACTCTTGAATTTTGTGTGTTTGGGTTTGCGGGTAACTGTCGCAGTTCTGATTCGTCAATTCCTCCACATAATTTCATGGTACACAATGCAAGCCACCACAAAAGACTACCAGCCCCTTAACCTTGCCCACACGACCGGGAGTTTGAGACAAGGCAGAGGAGCTGAGGGATTTGCGAACTTTCCGTCTCTGCGTTGCACCACCACGAGTGAGTTTCTACCCACTCAATCTCTACTTGTGAAAAGCGTGTAAGCTGTAGCAACTGGGTATAATTGCAGTTGAAAGCAGCATCGCTTCAATTTGCCTAGCTCCGGCGCGTGGCTTGTGAAAACAAAGGCCAAATGACAGATCCAAGCAGATGGTGGGGAGCAGTGACTGGAGACGGAAATAGAGATAGAAATGATAGGGACAATAGTACGTGTTCATCTCCAGTTTTCATTACGCAACAACCCCTCATCTCACATTGGATTAAGTGATATTAATAAAGCTCAAAAGCCCACCACCTATCTCAACGTATGGATGACGCCCCGCGTCAAAGACTCAGGGCCGAGCGGCTTCGCATTTCCCGGAGATCAGCATCTTCTCGTCAAAGATCAAATACACCACGCACGTTCCATGAGGAACTCTATAAGGCTTCTATCACTCCTGCCAACAAACCAGCCCCGTTATATGAGACTGATGTCCAGGTCCGCGTTCGGGCTTTAGAGCATATGAACATCATTTGCTTGAAAAGAAAATTAGCCCAGCATGCCGCGGATATGATAAATAGTGAGGAGGCTTCTCAAGATACGATGGATACTTTGAAGAACGACTTGAAAGAATACGGTTCGTGTTTTCTATCTAGTACGTGTGCTTCCTTCAGTAATCAGCAGTTGGATGGTTTAGGCTGAAATCTGTGATGTGTCGATATGGTGCGATTCATGTTTCGTGAGCCCATCTGATATCACGATTCTATTGAGGGGAAACAGTAGATTGCAGACATCACAGATCATTGAGAAGCGTTTGAAGAGAAATGTTCTACTTAAATAGAGGCTGAACAAGATTCGGAAACATTCATATCTTCACGGATACAGACCGATGAGAGTCAATGTCTTAACCGGTGGATTCAAGAAGAAGAGAAGGACGAACACTTACACCGTATAGTACAAGCACTACGAGACCTCAAATACATCCTCGAACCACCCTCACAAAACAAACGAACCGCAAAATTCCTTCGTGACCAACTCTACATCAGGGACACCCGCGACTCGTTCATCCTCCACGAG
The DNA here is from genome assembly GCF_000409485.1 of Glarea lozoyensis ATCC 20868. Taxonomy (NCBI): domain Eukaryota; kingdom Fungi; phylum Ascomycota; class Leotiomycetes; order Helotiales; family Helotiaceae; genus Glarea; species Glarea lozoyensis. The sequence continues at coordinate 3,016,579 of NW_007361002.1, read as the reverse complement.
GTCGGTCTACTCTCGTCAAAAGCACGCATCAAACCATATCTCGAGGTTCCCAATTACACTGGAGATGGAGGCCATAGCTCGCGCAAAGACAACGCAAAGCAAACTGCTGAGGGCTTTCTCTCGAGGTTAAAGATGGCACTATTTGGAGGGCTGGCTTTGATCGCACCGATGCTGATTATGCGCTTGCATATGACTTTGATTACGCAGCTTGTGACGACTAGTGTTTTTGTTTTGGTGGTGGGAATTGTGCTTGCTTGGTATATGAAGGATGCTAATAAGAAGGATATTTTGGCTAGTACGGCTGCTTATGCTGCGGTGTTGGTTGTGTTTGTTGGTACTGGGGGATAGGTTTGAAGATACAAAGATAAGAAGGAATGATCAGACTCATTATAAGCTAATGCTACCTCGCCACTGCGAATCTAATCAGCTAACAGCGTTTCCTACGGCGTCGGTTTCTTACCGCTAACTCAGCCTATTTCACAAAACTACAACTATGCAAACTTCTTAACTTCTGTTTTAAGGTTCTTTGAGATTCTATGTCGTAACAAGTCGGTCAATATTAAATTTGAAGTACAGAGGAGTAGGAGAATGCGTTTCTGCAGGACGAAGAACTAAGAAGAATTTACCGGATATTAAAACGAAGTCTGAAGTACGGTTCTGGAAGAATAAAAAGGTTTATTACTTTGAGATGAAATCTAAATCTCAACAGAGTCTAATGAGTTGGGAGGTGCAGTATCACGCGTTCCAATATATATTTAATTTTACTAATTATTAAAACGACTTCTTGATGGAACTTTGATAGTCTCAAGAAACCAAGATTTGTAACGCGAGAATAGTCTCGAGCCTTCTAGATACACAACTAGCTGTACTCGTCACAACCCAGATTTTGTTGAAGTTATCGTAAATTCAGACAACATTGTAGTTTGCCCACCTAGAATCTCTACCATTATCATTAGATTAAACTACTAATGTGGATGCCGACGCAGCCCGCCTACCATTGCGCAGTGATGGGACACTGGGACTGTATCGCGTCGGTTCTTCTATTAGCATCAATATTTTACCTCGCAGAAGGAATATATCAGTGCGTACATAACCAATAACTATACTCTACGAAGAGTCTGCCGTCTACCCCCGTTGCTCTCTCTAGATCCAATTTCACTTCTACACCTTATCGCTTCTCAGTTCAAGTAAATGAGTAGCGTCTCACACCCCCAAAAACAACTAAGAATTCGTGTCTCCTTCGATGCCGAACAGAAAACCACACCTTCGTCCTATAATATTATAATATCGAAGGTTGTACACCTCCCGAGGCCAAAAACTTCTGGTATATAAGTAACATAACGACATGTGTTTCCTATTAAATGACAATCTAAACTATTATAACTTTCCGAGCAACTGGATCCCAGAGATTAAACGGGATGGGATTTTTTGCCTTTTGGTAATTGAATCTCTTTCGCACAAGCATAGATACATAGTAATTTTGTAGAGATTCTGAGGTCTCTTGACGAAACTGTTAATCTTCCTTCCACGAGGGCGGATTTCTGTTATATGCTAGCGTTATAACATTTGCCGAACCCTTTTTAACGCCACTTGACGATGTTGTATGATCCTACTTTAGTAGGCACTCTACAACCATTAATTAGAGCTATAATGAGATCTAATTTCGAAAGACGTCGCCCTCTGGTCAGCTATATCTAATGTGTACTTTAGATGCTTTCAATTAAGGATAGAACTAATTAAGGATAGAACTAAAGTCAAGCCTTTACTGCCAGAACTTTGCAATAGGATTCGGATTAAAAAATACAAGTATATACCGAAGATAGAAAGGAAGAAATAAATAGAAAATTTAGAAGGCAAAGGAGGGGACAATAATGCAAGAAGCTAGCATTAAAACTATCTAAAAGTAATCTTCTATGCTTAAATCTTACTTTCCGCTTCTCGAAGTTCTTTACATTCCTTTATCTCCCTACTTCCCTAATTGAGTCTTTTCCTCGATAAGCCTTTTTGTTATATCTCCTGGCATCTTACTCGAGCTGCCTTCTTGTCTTCTTGTTTCTATGGGTTTCATTGTAATGCTCACCTGCGTTACCTCTTAACTAATAGTTGACTGGCGCCAGACCTTGATCTTCTTGGCGAAGTAAATATGTAGACAAATTGAGGTTTTCATGGCTGAACATTCGCGAAAATTCGAAATGTTGAGCAAATTACTAAAAAATGAAGAATGAATCCAAAGTCGTCCGGTAAATTGTCGTTAGAGAGTAAGGACTCGTCTGACGTGGTGTAATGCAGGTTCAGTAAACGTTGCGAACCTGTCTTTTCTTTAGGATTATTCATTATTTATATGCTGTTTTGTAGTAATAGACATGATTTTGTCCTATTGCTTTCACGCAGATTATTTTGGAAGTTGTGGTTTTGAGATCTTCTAAAGCTTAATCGTAACAAGTTACAATTTACAAAACAGTTACAAATTTTAATTTACTTACTCTCAGTTGCCCTAAACGCTACTGTCTGCTAGAGATTATTTGGTACCATAACAGGGCAGGGTTAGGCAAATAGCTTAGTAATGTACACAAGAGATCAATCGACGAGAAATTGGAAATTCTCGCTTACTTTGTAAACAGATATCGTGTCCCGCGTGTGTACATTGTCCATCTAAACACCATTCCATAAAATGGTCGACTATGTTATTAAGAAAAATCGAGGAAATGCTAAATATCTCGTCAACCTAGCCAGAGAGAGAATGTGTTACACTTGGCGTCCATTATGTGCTACGAGACAGCTCCTTGAGGTAGGTCGCTCAGAGACTGAAAATCATTGATGAAGTATCCGATATTTCGTCCACCCAGTTAGAGAAATATCGTGTCGCACCAACGGTTTAGCATCTAGCGCAAGACAGTTCCATGAAGTAGAAATTTGGTTACTGAAAACAATTGACACAGTATCCGATATTTCGTAAACACGATTAGAGGAATATGTGTTGTACTGACCGTCTATCATTCAGCGTAAGATAGTTCCATAAAGAAGAAACCTGGTTATTGCAAAATTGACGAAACAGCAAATATTTCGCCAACTAGTTCGAGATCCATCAATCGGGTAACAGTCATATGCCCCCATTATGAGCTCATTATCCAGCCAACGTTGGGCTGCAAATTTTCCTATCTAACCCAGACCGGGCTACTCGCGCACCATGTAAAGTCACGTGAAACCGTCCCGCAGGTCTGGATATTTATACACCCCTGGCACCCTTGTCGGTCCTTCCTCATGTTCCTGCATAAAATTTTATGATATCCCCTCCAACCTCAGCTTCAACAATCCATCAACCACCACTTCAACTCTTCCCACCATGAATCGCACAATTGGTCTTCTCGGCGGTGGCCAGCTTGGCCAAATGCTTTGCGAAGCTGCCAATCCGCTGGGGATCAACGTCGTGGTCCTCGACCAGGAAAACAGCCCTGCCAAGCGAGTTACTGCGGGGTCTCATATCAATGGGTCGTTCACCGATCCAGAAAAAATCAGAGAACTTGCCAAGCGTGTCGAACTCCTCACAGTCGAAATTGAACACGTGGATACAGAGGTATTGGAGGAATTGGCCAACGAGGGCGTTGAAATCCAGCCAAGCTGGAAAACGATTCGGACGATCCAGGACAAGTTCCTGCAGAAATCACATTTGGAGAAGAATGGCGTTTCAACGGCGGTATCGAAGGAAGTTGTGGCGGACGAGGCTGGATTACAGGAAATCGGGAAGGAATTGGGATTCCCCTTCATGCTGAAATCTCGGAAGGATGCGTATGATGGCAGAGGAAATTTTCCAGTCAAGTCACCGGCGGATATCAAGGAGGCTCTGGAAACGTTGAAGAACAGAGCATTGTATGCGGAGAAGTGGGCGAATTTTCGAATGGAGCTTGCGGTGATGGTTGTCAAAACCGAGGATGCGACATCGACGGAATCGATTGGGACAATCGCGTACCCCGCTGTCGAGACGATACACGAGGATAGTGTTTGCAAACTGGTCTATCTACCGCCACGGGGAATCCCAATAAAAATTCAGAAACAGGCACAGGATTTGGCGAGAAAGGCGGTTGGATCGCTGTGGGGGAAAGGAGTATTTGGGGTTGAACTTTTCTTGATGCATGATGGCAAGCTTGTTGTCAATGAGATTGCCCCAAGACCACACAACTCAGGTCATTACACAATCGAGGCTTGCCCAACAATGTCACAATACAAATCGCAGCTTCTCTCAATTCTCGGAAACATGCCAAATTTCGCCAATTCCGTCATTCCATCAGTGATTCCAGCTGCTATAATGCTCAATATCCTTGGTGGCCGCGAAGAAACCTCCCATAATGAGATTATGGAGCGAGCCATCGCAATACCTAACGCATCGCTGCATATGTATGGCAAACAGTCAAAGCCAGGCCGAAAAATTGGGCACATCACCGTTGTGGCATCTTCAATATCCGAGGCAGAATCGTTAATGTCTCCGCTCATTACACTCGCCGGAAATATGCATGCAGAGCGTAAAGGTCACGACCTCAATTCCGTTCCCCAGCATCAAATCATACCTTCGCCATCTCACCCTCTCGTCGCCGTTACAATGGGCTCCGATTCCGATCTTGCAGTGTTGAAACCCGGTCTCGCGCTTCTTCAGTCTTTAGATATCCCTTTTCATTGCACAATCACTTCCGCGCATCGCACACCACAGCGCATGATGGATTTCGCTTCTTCCGCCGTAGACAATGGGTTCAAAGTCATCATTGCGGCTGCGGGTGGGGCTGCTCACCTACCGGGGATGGTTGCTGCTTGTACGCCATTGCCAGTAATCGGAGTGCCAGTCAAAGGTAGTAGTCTGGATGGTATGGACAGTCTGTTGAGCATAGTGCAGATGCCTCGTGGAGTTCCTGTTGCCACTGTTTCAATCAATAACAGTATCAACGCTGCGTTGTTGGCTGCCCGGATACTTGGGGCTAGTGATGAAACAATTCGGTTTAAGGTTGAGAAGTATGCGGCAGATAGCCAGGAGGAGGTTCTCGGCAAGGCAGATAGGTTAGAGGAGATTGGTTTTGCTAAGTATCTAGAAAAGAAGTAGGGAGTTTGTTTGGACTTAGGATTTATACCCATCATTTATTTTCAAATACCCACGGTAAATTACACATGAAAAATGTTTCAGAAAACATGAGACTTTTTATTGTACATGTCGCGACATTCGACAGTTGACCTGTACCCAAGATTATAGATTAATTTGTAATCAAAGTTGGTGTTTTAAAAAGCCTGATATTTCTTGGAAAACAGTTAACGAAATGTGCTATAGTGTCTCAACAAAGTTAACGAAATGACACTAGTGTATTAGCTACGTCGACTAAATCTTTTATAGTGTCTTAACTACGTTAAAAAAATCCCATAGAGTCTTAATCACGTTAACGACATATTCAAGGTATCTTAATTACGTTAACGAAATATATTATATCGAAACATTCTATAGTACGTTAGATATTATATGTAGCCTTTTTTATCTCTAGAACATCTACCTTGTCTGCCTACTTAACGAAATTTTCTTATAGTATAAAAAGTATGTTATAGTTTAAATCGAAATATTCAGTATACTAATAAAGCTAGTAAAATATAATAATTCGAGGATATATATATATATATAAATTATTCTAAATATTAACTTTAAGTTTTTTATCTTAATTAATAAAAACGAGTCGAAGTATATTAGTAGGCGTAGTAAAAATAAGTTACGTTAAGTCATTAGGCGTATCTACTTAGGCGAATATTTTTCTGTAATTATCTTATTCTTTGGGTCTGGCTGTTCGAGATGTAGAGTTTGCATATTTAAGAGTACATTTATAGGCTTATCCCTAGGTACTCTGCGAAATTTGTACCACTTCTCCTGCGTGATTGTTGTGGACGGTGACTCGATCAACATATCCTATTTTTTGACCATGTTGGGGCGCAGATCTCTACTAGGCTGCCATCTCTGCTTTGCTGACCGAGTTGGAAGTAAATATAATTAACTTACATGTAACTTTGACAGCGAATGTAAATTTCGGTAACCGGAGTAAAGACAAGTGGTTTTCTGTATCATTGTATTTATCAGTCTTGAGATCATGTGCCAAGAGATTGATATAACCAGCTTTTTCGGCTTTGCGTAGTTAATACTGTTTCTGCCAGTCGGGGGGCGGAGTCTTGATTCTGCCCTGAGTCATTTAATGTTATGTTTCCATGAATCCTATTAGTTAAGCGGCTAGTTGATTTATCATACTTTTAAAGTGGACGAGTATTATTGTTCTAGTTGTTTTGTTTCACATACATGAGGCGCTTATGGATATCTTGTTTTTGAAGCCTTGTGGGCTGTACTGACTTTAGGTATAAAAGGTGAGGTATTTGCTAGCTAGTATAACGTCACGAGTAACACGTTCTTCTTTCGACATGACCCCGTTGGTGTAAAATATCAATCGTAAGCTTTCATAGCATCTTTTCGATCAGTACATATCTGTTAGTTTATATGCTTGAATTTGCGTGGCTTAAGCACTCAAATTACTCGCTTAAGGTATATTCTAGGGGGGTTATTGCATTCTTGAGATGGATTTTGGAATTTAAAAGAAGCGTTCGAGGTAGCTCAAATCCCCCATTATCCAACTGATGTACTGCATTTTTGGCATGAGTCTCTTGACTCCTCTGGCAGTTGTCCGATCTGAAGATGCTTGCTCTTGATGGACTGTTCTAAGATTACGGATCTTGTTCCGCTTTCAACAGCAAATATGCAAAACACATCATTTAAAGGAGCTGGAAGCAAGCTAATCGAACAGCTAGCTATTCAGAGAACGGGCTGGGTGGCAGATGCTAGAACCACTGCAAAACTTCGAATTCCAATCTGCGAGGCGATAAAGTCTTGATTACCCCAAGCATGACCATCCTTGGTGTCACAACAAGGACCACGCCTTCACGGCTGTCTATAAGTTCGTGGGGCCCCTGAATATCTGCCACATCCACTCGATGTTTACAGCGCCCGAGTTATGATAGGAGATTTACCATTTGTTATCATCCTTCCGAAGGTTCCTTCTATTCTACCGACTAGGTGTGCTGATTCTACACGTATTGTTGACATCTGAGAGTTTATTTCCCAGGAAAGACCTTTACGAAAGCCTCGTAGCATATGCAGGTCTTGATGTATGGAATTTGGCCCAAGGCCCTAGGTTCTGAACGATGTCTTGCCACCTTTGGCGTAAATGCTCATGATTGAAATTAGAAATATTGACATTAGAATTATGTGCTTAGGTACACGTGTAAACCTTCTTCCCTTCCTCGGGATGTTCATAGGCATTCGGTCCTCATTTTCCTGGGAGCCACTATAGGCACAAAGTTTTCTGCGCTTCAACATAGGAGGCTCATAGATCATAATACAAGATTTTACATATACGAAAGACTGAAACTACCAGACCATATTATGATACTGAATACCACAGACTCACTGCTGTTTTCCCACGGATTATGGTATCTACCATGTGGCTTGAAGCAGACTAACTTCGCCAGACCATACCTGCGCGTTCTGGACAGAACCAATGAAGAGTGTTCACCAAGCCTCCAACCATAGTCCATCCAATGAAAATTCATTAGAATCAAATCCCAAGTATTGTTCTTGCAATGATTTCCACACTGTTAGTGAACCTAAACTGAATATCGTGCGAGCAGATCCAGAACGAGGCGCAGATTCACCACCCCCTCAACAGCACAATGCATAGCAGGTTCACTATTGCCAGCCCCTCTACTTCTTCTCCAGACATAGCGAGATCCTTCTCTCTTTTCACACTCCACGATTATATCGTTTTCCGACAACGTCACATTCAACACGCGTTTCGTTTACACGGACTCTACTTCCTTCCACTGATATTGTCAAGATGTCTCCACCTTCCATTACTCCAGCTGTTTCGCCTGCTCCAAAGGTGAAGTTGATCTCGTCGGCGGAACGCGCGAAACGAACGATATTCTTGAGCATATTCGAGAAACCGTCCTCTAGATTCAAAACACCGGTCTCCAACTTTATTACTAAGGCGCGGACTGCATTCTCCTTTTCGGCACATGCTGCTGAGCCAAGTAAGAAGAGCACCTAGAGGCAGGATTTATAACGTCTTCTAGTCGCCTGTGCTGATTGACTCTATCCAAGGTTCTGGTTCTGCTATCCTTGGTGCTGTTCAAAACAAGAACGTGTTTGAATCAAACGCTACCGCTTCTGCTGGTATGTTTTCGCATCTAGATCGATTTGAGCGCCTTGTTAATATGACGATGCCATAGCAACTGCGGTTTCCAAGTCGACCTCCCCGGCCTCGTCAGAGATCACTGCTTCTTCTTCCAAGGAAGAAGAGAGCGTCGCCACATCTGGTATAGCCCTTCCATCTAACTGAATATTTTTACGAAGGCTAATTATCTCAAAGTATCATCTCCATTCACACCAAAAGAATCAACGTCGTCGAGTGAAACTAAGGCCTGTATTGTCCCAGAGCCTCGAGTTCATATTCCAATCGCCTTGCCCACAATCTGGAGATGCTCAGAATGCAAAGACGGATCATTCAAGCGATTCGATCCAAAGAAACACGGCGATAAACACGTATCCATCTGCAAGATTTGCAAGCTTGCTCGAAATAACGTCCTCTTGGTCTGCGTAAAGAGCATCAGTTTTAATGAGAAAACTCAAAAGTACGAGAGAGCCAAAAAGTCCCCAACTACCAATATTCGACCAAACGAAGTACAACAGCAACGCTCCGCACAAAATGTTGCTCTATCTAATAAGAGAAAGTATGATGATAAGGAGACTGATCTAAGTGATAAGGGAGTTGGAAAGCCTCTGAAAGGAAAACCTGTTTTTCAACCCCAAAATGGTGCACGAAAGGCACTTAACAAGTTGTCTCCTCGACCTATCAACAGGAAGATTAACGTCGACGTCACCAATCATAACAACAAGAACATTTCCCCTCCAGCTTCCAAGAAACCACGCTTAGGAAGCAAATATAACTATGAAAAGCGGGTTGAAGCCTCAGCTAGACGATATCAGACATCCGAGGATGAATCTGACAAGAAGTCAAAGAAGAGATCCCGAGATGACCTCGAAGAAGGCGAACTCGAGGACAAAAAGACCACAAGAGAGCCACGTCGAAAGCGACATATGAAATGGACGGGGGAATTCAAAGATTCTGACACCCAACCTAGAACTGCCAAGAATGGCGAGGGGTCGGCAACCTCAACAGCGGCAAGTGCTTTTGGACAAAGCCAAAAACCAGCAAGCGAAGAAAACGGTGTAAAGCAAGATACTGTATCACCACAACGCGCACGCGATACCGAAAGCGATAGTCTCCAAGAAGGAGCATCCAAAAAACCACGACTCGATACCGCGAAGTCGACAAGGGTTAATGAGCAGAGACTCAGTAAAGAGAAAGCTGAAGCGATGATTAAGCGACGGAAGGAAAAGGAAGAGGAGAAGCGAAGGAACCAAAGAACTCTGTATTAGATTGGATTTGTTACAAGTTTTTGAGGATTGGTGTATTTCAGAAAGTATTGCTGTGTTTTGAGAATTTTGGGATGGAGTTTTTGTATATGGAGATGATTGGGTTATTTTTGTATGTGGCGTAGAATGCTTTGTTTTTCTTTTGGCTAGCTTTTTGTATATCTCTGCGAGATGGTGGATAGTTTCAGTTTTTCTTTTGGATATTATAGGTTTTCTTTTAGGATCGTTTGGATAGTTTTTTTCTGGTTAACAGCCTACTTGGCAACGATGTAACTTAAAATTTTCCCTGATTTATAATGATAGTTTTCTCTTGTTGTAAACGGTCACTATTACCCCACCAGACCAACTGAGCGATACGGGTATTACAAAATTAATTAGTTAATATCCCACGAGGAACAACTCAACCAGGCTACTCGTACTCAAAAGCTAGCAAACAAAGTTTAACTGAAAGAAGTGAGTTGTGTAGGACGGAACGCCATGATTCTCCTCTTTCGTAACTAACAGACGACAATAACTCTTTTAAGTGCAATAGCAAAGACGAGGCTATTCAAGCCAAACGCATATTGTCATACTTTTTGTCTAAGCTATTAGTCATATCAACTCAATGACACAACCTTCCTGTTCTTGAAATATCACGCTGTCCGTCTCACACATCATCACCCCAATTCTCTCAAATGCGCCTTCCCGCTCCTCAGAATACCTAAGCACCAAACATAACGCCATAGTTCTAGCTCCATCTCTGAAATCAATCTTACTAGTGCCCAAAAACAAGCAAAGAACCTCGTCTCCATCCAATACCTCCCAGCGGTCCCCAATCCAAATATCAGGAATGAAACTTTCACGAGTCACAACGCTTAAGTCATTGTCCTCAAGCTCAAATATTACATCTACGCCAACACAGATCGCAGGGTCTTTTAAAACCTGTGCCTCGGAGAAGTAACGAGTTGAATGACCTGTGCCGATGCTGTTATCCCAATGCAGAGATATACTTGTGCCGACATCGTTATTGCCTACGTGGGTCTCTACTCTTCTGCGCACAAGCGTTGCGTATATGACGCTGCCCTGGATAATAATCGTTCCATCAGATACTTGGCCGTAAGGATTGATACCGGGGACTGTACAAGTGACATCCAGTATCTTAACATTGGCATCTTGTTTGAAGCTGGTGGGACTTCCTCTAACGAGAACGTAGTTTGGCGAATTATCACCTCTTGCATTGGGGTCGTTGTATTCCACAATAGACGCCCATGACCATGATGGCGCTATCGAGAAATCTCGCTCGCAAGTCGCTTTGGACTGACTTAAAGACCACAATAGCATTCGCACAAGGTCATTTTGCCATAATCCCGCGAAGTATTTTCCCGTACTTTGATTTTCAAAGCGACTGGCCAGACCAGCCAAAGCAGGAAGCCTGTCGGACTCGCGTGTCAAGTTAAGCTGACAATACTCGGTGACGATTGAAAGCCATAAATAAGACCGCTGGTTGTCGCTGAGCGTGGACAGGCTGTTTAACGAACGGTGTCTTGATAACGCATTTTCTTCATCTACTTCGTGTTCCAATTCTCCACACTCGCACCGAAGGGACTTCTTGCATTCCCAGATTAACTCAGAAGAGTGGAAGTGAATGGTCCGAGGAGAGAGATAAAGTTCTTGAAACACCCACGATCTGGCTAACAGAGGCGATCGATGGTGGATGTCACTAACGTCGTTACTCATCAAGAAGTCACGATGCGCCCTCCACATCTCAAATCGAGCAAACACATCATATGGCTGACCTTGATGAGTGCCTGTTATTTTAACGTCCTTCACCGGGCAAGACCACACGTCGCGCACTACCATGGCCTCATGCCATCGTGGTTGAAATATCCCGTCACTGCTATCCCTAGAGCAAGTTGCGGCAATGTTAAGATATGTATTTGCGTAGACCGCGGCCATCCTGCTAGACTCTTTTTCCCAGTCGTCGATATCGTCTTGGATGATGCATAAAGAGTCAATCCAGAGGTACCGAATACCCAGATCTTGCGTAATAGCAATCGCATCTTGGAAAGTCTGAGGCAGCGATGACAACGGTATTCCGCTTTTCATCTCACGAAGAGTATCTTTACGTGTTTCGATCATCGTCGATTCCCCCCAACAGTGGCTTAAAGTCATATAACTGGCATTTTCTGTCTTCGACTCAAACAATACCAAGTCATGACCATCTGCCAAAGGTGCAAGATCCAGAACCCGCGTCGGGAGTTTTGGAAATTGTTCAAAAATACAAATGTGTTCTTCCGTGCAGGAATGGAGCCACTCTCTTATGAGCTGTACAGACAGCGTCCTATTTAGGTTTTCCGTTACCGGCTTCCCTATTCCAAAGGCGGTCCATGGGGAAGTAGGTGAGTCTGCAAGAGTCAGTGGATTTTTGACGCGGCCAGGCCAATCTTAAGGCAGGTGGCATACCAGCACATGTGAAAAACTCGATACAAAGCTCGTACCTGTCACGACCCAGCGATTGCTGTTGTTCAGAATGCAGCTGTGAAATGGAGGTTTCTCCAGGTTCCTCTTCCCAGCCGTAGTCGCGTTTGCTAAGAGACAAAGATAGACTTCGTCCGCGGCGTAGCTCAATATCAACTTTACAAGGACCTCCGAGATCCCATGGTTTCCAAGGATCTCGGAGCGAGGCTGTGTATTGTCGAAAAGCTACGAGACCTTGATGGAGGATAGAACACAACTCGCATCCGCTACTAGCTGAAAGAGCTAGAGAGGTGGAATCAGTACTCACGCGCTTCTCTTGTGTTGGTGATCTTTCCAGTTCATTCGTCTCATTTGTGGACAGACTCATGTCGTCCTGCGCTTGGTACATGTCATCTTCTGGTGGATTTAGGTCCTCTTCAATTTGATTTGTCTCGTCGTCCAATGTTTCCATCCCGTCGTTATCTTCGATCATTTCATCTCTAAACAACGGGTCATCATCTTGTGACTGGATTGATTCATTGTCCGACTCGCTCAGCGGAGGACGGACAAGTAATCTGGTGCTATAGAGGTTCCAGTCAAGGTTTAAACAAACATCGCAAATGGACATAGTCAATAGTTCGACTACTGGTAAGCAGATGCTGGGGTTGCGAGGAGATCATAATTGGGCTGGTTATACGTTTCAGTTTGGATTCAAGTTCAACATCGGCGAGGAGGCGGAGCTGGATGAGTCACGAAAGTGGGTTACGTCTAGACCTATTAGGAACGTAGACATCACATGACCGAGCTCCTCTGTCAATAAGATGTTATGTGTGAAAGAAGATGGGACCATTTTAATAAGCTTCATTCTCGTTATTAGGTAGCTGATCCAAGTGATAATCTCTAAGGCACGGCGTTTTGGTTTCTGATCTAATACATGGCAGGTAGGAAAGCTACAGCTACTACTACTAATAAGCTAACCTAAAACTCATTAACCCGGTGGGAATGTCTGTGGATTCAAACCAAACATATCAGGAGATGAACATTGTCATTTGGGTCGTCATACGAAATCCAAAAAGTGGCTTCAATCACCATTTCACAATTTCAGTAACAATTATCTCTTCGATAATTTTTATCTTTCGTCTAAAGGGACAGCAGGAATACCGTTGGATACTGTCTTCGCTATGACAAAAGCATGTTAGTATACAACTATGAATCGCCTACCAAAGATTGTTAAAACAAGATCATCACAAATTTCAATTGACCAGATCCTCTTGCTTGTCAATTTCCATTTCCTTCAGCGGCCACTCAACATGAAAGAAGAATGATAACAATACCGATTTGAATCTTATTGTGATGAAAGCCTAGTTTTTGCCTTCACAGAATGGTCTTCGATTTCATTACTGCGCAGGCTTTTCTGACGTATGCGGTGAGGAAGCAATAGTAATAAAACTACCGATTTCCACTATCTCAGGTATACACTATTCACCACTCAACCCATACTTTACAACGAAAGTTCGGCCCGATTGTCTCGCAATCCAAGTTTGACACCCGCTGTCCCATACACTATTTCCTTTCAGGTACCCTGGGCTGCCTTGCCAGCATTGAGGGTGTCATGATACATCTATACCTTTCGCAAATACACTTCGCCTCAGCTATCTTTTTCCCTCAATACTCGGCCCGCAGATTAATCTGTCGTTCGAAGTCTGTAATTTGACAAAACCCACACAGATTTTGTTCCAAAAGATTTTCATAGGTGATACGCGCCTCCTCAGTTTGTCCATCAACGACTAACAACACCTGGAACCCTCCATCTAAACCTCTTTAAAATACCAATCCAATGTTCTTCTTAACTACAAACAAACCCAACAAACCCCTCAAACCAACCCTCCAAACCCTCCCCACCGAAATCCACCTCCACATCCTCCAATACCTCAACCCCCTCTGGTCAACCCTCCTCTCGCTAACCTGCAAACAATTCTACGCCATCTACAACCCCACGCCCAAGCACCATCAGCGCGTCCCAGCTTACATGCAACAACCAGTGTTCTGGGTGCTGCATCCCACGGAGGAGCTTGAGGATCAATGTCCGCGTTGTAAACGGATTGCAGTGTTTTCGCTAAAGATGTATTTGGGGGAGTGGTTTGGGAAGTGGTGGAGGTTCGATACGCGGAGAGGGGTGTGGGTGAGGAATCGAATGGTGAGGAGGAAGGGGGGAATGGGGTGGGGGGCGTGGATTTGGGATTGGGTTTGTTGGGGTGGGAGGAGGAGGGTTTTGTCAAGGCAGTGTAAGAGGTGCAGAAGTTGTTTTGGAGGCTGACCATGGGATTGTGAGTGGTGCTGGGTTGTGGAAGACGGAATATATGTTGCATGTCAGAGGCCCTGGGAAGCAAATGATGTGTTTGGCATATAGTCTGTGGTAATTCAGTTGGTATTCTGTCGTGCGAGTTACAAACAGAAGTTCCTTTCTTGAAATCTACCTTTCGACCTAATACTAGCTGAATATGCATTTAACCGTCATATGCTCAAATTTAGTAAGGTCACAGAAAACCACAGTAGTGCGGTGCCACATTAGAAGTAGTAATATTTGAAGGGTCACTCGATATTCAATGAACATTCACCGCTCAGGAGAAGCGGACGAGCCTCTTGAAATAACGTCAACGCCTCCCCAAACAAAAATTCAAATCATAGATAAAATTCTTCCAAGACCTTCGCATCCGCACCGATAACTTTGATAAGATGGAAGTCACCGCTGGACATACACAAAATGAAAGTCAACCTGAAATGGCTCTTGCTGATCAACATGTTGTGGACGCAAACTGCACAGGTAACCCATATCCGCATACCGATACGTAAACAACTGACAGATTGCGCCAGCTACCACGATCTCTCCACCCACAGAAGACATCATAACCGGCATCATACCCGAAATTCTCCTGCACATCTTCGAAGCTGGCGATCTCGACGCGTCTCACTGCTTGGGACTGACCTGCAAGAAGATGTACAAAATTGGCAAGAAGCACCGCACGATCTTGGAAGAGAACCGCGTCAAAGAGGAAGGATACGGTGTACTCAAGCCTAGGCTTCCTCCTCGATTTACGTTTGGTATTGACGACGATGAACTCAAGCCAGGATGGCAGGTAGATGATCAACTGCAAGGTCCTTTCGACAAAAAAAGCCAACTCCCAGCACTTTTGAAGGAGTGGATTGGTCCCAACCACGTCTACGACCCAGATTTTATGAAAACTTTCGTCCGAAAAGAGTCATTCGCCATCGCAAAGTTAGGGTACATGTTGGCCGTTACAGTATCTATGGTTCGTCTTATGGACGAGGAAGAGATTGAGCTCAGAGCAAGACAAGCCGCTGATGTCTCCGTTGGCAACGAACTGGAGGAATAGATCGTGTTCCGTGACAAATCTGTTGCGAGCACAGAATGCTTGCGAGAAGTGCTCATCGAGACGAAGACAGAAGCTGGCCGGGCGCGGTTGCAGAAGGAAGCAGAGGGGATTTATCAGCTGCCGAAATGTGGACGTGCTTACAGAGTGATTAAAGCGTTAGCAAAAGAGTTGCAACATGGGAGATAATGAGCTGATACTATAATAACAGAGTGTTATAGGCATATTTCCGATGAAGAATAGAAATAGGGTAAGTGATGATCGGTGGTCTTTTTAACAAATGTCAAAACTACGACCACAACGTCTTTACATAGTTACGTCGGAAACCAATAAATTATACTAAGGTCATACGAACCATCGCGGGAAGTTACTGTTGCTAGGTAGGAAGTATGTCTAGAAATGCTACTGCCTCAAAGTTAATTATCCAACCAAATCTATAATAACCAGAAAATACCGTTACTTCTTGTTCCGTGATGTAACTTACCTATGTAGTATGCCCACCTAGGGTACCTACGTAGTAACCTACGATCCATGCGGAGCACCGTACGGGACGGCCCGCCGCACCCAACATGCAGTGGCGGGAAAGCTCGAACTGTCGACGACGACATAGCTTTGGCTGATCGATCACAGAGAGAAACACGACGTGCTCCAAAACCAAATCATATGGAACATACCAATTTGTCGTCCAAAGGGAGCCTATCGTCAGTCTGTTTGTCATTAGAAGAGGAAGCCTCGTCCAAGGTGAAGGCCGCAACACCACCAAACAACAAAACTGCACGTATTGGGACTCCCAAAACTGTCAATTATGGCGCCGCCGCAATCAATCAGTATCATCGGCGCGGGCATCGGTGGTCTAACCCTCGCCCGTTGTCTGCTGAAGCGCAACATACCCATCGTTCTGTATGAAAACATGCCATCAGGTACGCGACACAGTTATGCAATTACTCTTCTTCAATCTTCATATCAACCTCTTCTCGATGTCCCGGAAATAGACGAGTCGGCCTTCAAGCGTCGCGTCGCAGTTGATGGCACAATGGGTGGAAATGGTGCTATCAACGCAAAGCTACTGGTTCAGCAGAGCGCTTCAAGCTCAAATTCCTTCCGCGCTCATCGAGGAAAGCTGGAGGAACTGCTTCGTGAGGGCCTCGATGTGCGGTGGGAGCATACCCTGGAGCGGGTCGAGACAATAGATAGCCATGTGGTACTATACTTCCAGAATGGGCAGAATGGGCAGAAAGTACAGAGCGACTGCGTTATTGGCCTGGATGGCATTCATTCCAACACCAGGAAATAAACTCTACCCACGGCTGAGTTCAACATCCTTCCTTTGGTCGCCTTCAATAGGAAGCGACGAGTTGCGCGCGCCTTATTCCACGAAGTCTATGCCCCGGTAATGAAGGACTCGAACGTGATTGAGGTGAAGCAAAAGGACAGCATACTCAATATTTCCGTCAACGAGCAAACCCCAGAGCAATTCAGCGTGTCCTGGGTTTATTCCAGACCATCTCGAGGCGCATCCGATGCTCTCCACAAACCAAATCGACCTCTCTCTAGCGCCACCGCCATACCAGCGGAGTTCTATCAAGAAATTGGTGCGCTAGAAGATCTTTCACAACCATTCAAGGAAATATTCAACGCGAATAAATTGAGGTCGGAGCGTGTGCTACACTGGCTAATGCGAACGATTCTGGTCAGCTTGTCTGAACTGCAAGAGCTGGGAAGGGAAGGGGTGTTTTTTATGGAAGACGCAGTTCATGCTGAGCCGATCATAGGCGGAAATGGTGCGAATGCGGCTATTAGAGACGGTGTAGGACTTGCGGAGTGTATTTCTGAAGATGGGACGACCGGTGTTTTGAAGTGGTATGACACGCAGTATGGAAGATGGAAAGAGGGGGTTGATGAGAGTGAGAAAATGATTGCGAAAGTTCACTCTGAGCCTACGTCAGTTTTATGAAAGAACTGGAGTTCAAATTGTCATTTTATATCGTGTACGTTACCTCTGAAGTCAAGGGGAGTAAATACCCATGGAAGGTGTCCATCAATGTATCCTCCTGCATTTTTGGTGTTCATCTAGTAGTTTGAGTTCTAAGGAGGCAGATAGCTGACAGGTACCTGCCGGAAGTGATATATCCTTTCAGTGGTATAGAGACGGAAGAGCTGCTGTTCTGGAATAGAAAACAATCCGTCGTCCTAACATAAGTGGAAATCGTCCTTCAGTTTTTTGCTAGGAAGTTGATATGTGGAGGTGGCCTATGTTGAACAAGATAAAGTACAAGCCGACGGTATTCGAGAAAAGACTAAATAAATGATGTAGCGGTAAAGTGAGTTCCTACATATGGAGAAGAAATTGACTTGGGAGTCACGCGATCGTCACCCAACCAAAGTCATGTGATCATATGAACACACTGGGCAATTGCATCTCGCCCAAACCAACAACACCAACACGCCACGCAATCAATCGCACATCTTCTCGAAACACGATCCTCGAAATACGACCCGGATGTCGCGAATATAGATGGACCTTTGGAAGCATGAATATGGTCGGCGCGCGCTTATGCCGACTTCACATGCCCCTTTCTTCGCAGCCGCGAATGGAGAAGATCAGTCTGATCAGCCCTTCAAACGTCCTCGGGAGTTGAACGGCAGGACGCTCACAATGATCTGCGTCGAGCCCTTGGCTTCAATGACGTAGGTTACATTGTCTCGAACATCTGGCGATCTTGCCGTTGTTGCATTTCTCATCTCCTCTCTTTTTGGCTGTGTGAGGCTGATGATACTTTCTAAATTGGGTGATTATTGGGCGACAGCGAGATGAGCTGCAACACCAACAGTGGAGTGCAGCAGCGGGAGCGTGGCGCTGACATTTTGGGAGGATTCTTCGCGCCACACGCTTCTCGCGCGCTCAGTGGGCGCTCACACGCTCTGACCAATAGTAAGGCCACTCCTAGTCCCTACGTACGTTTCAGGTATACGGCTAACTCGCAGATCTCAATCACCCCTCCACTCTTCGGTGCAATTATTCGACTCGTTTGGGTGCAAAACCCCTCGCACAAGCCGCTCAAGGGACCGCAAAAGGCACGAAACTCCTTCGAACATGACCGGGTTGGGTCTTATTGCGGAGTCCAGTAGGGATAACCTAATCGGTGGGAGCCTTAGCGTCTACTCGACGATCCCCTCGGATGGATTCTTTGATAAAGATTGCAATCTACTCGAATACAGCTCTCCGTCTTACGCAAAATTTCACTTCATTTCTGTCACTTTGAATTTCCTATGTCAACCACGTTTTTATTTCAGTTCTCAGCAAGTTCATTACCTCTGATGAAGCAAATATGCTTAAATCAGTATCCCAACCCAGGATAGTTACCTTGTATGGCAGAGGAAGTGCAAGAAAGCTACACAGCAGGCTTAATGTCTTGGTGGCTGCTTTTCTTCTATCCTGCTTGGCCTACACATTCATTTTTGACAGTTTCAACCTTCCACTCGGCTCGGCATGCGACACCATCTCTAAAGACTTGTCGAAACCGAGGATAGATGCCGGGAACTCCACGCTTGGGGTAAGTGATTCGATAATTCTGAGAAGATCCCGCTGACCATAGCTAGTTCTCAAGCATACTGGCTCTTTCTGTGAAGCCAAGCTGGAGATCCCGCGGACTTTTAGCATCCGCGGAATACAGTGGATTAGATATCCAAATTCCAAAACAACCTTTTATTGCACCTGAATTAGTGGAGGCATTTAAAAACATTCCGTCAAAGACTGGAAAGCAACCCTCGTCCGGATCCGCCTATGCATGGCTTGCACACCTCGATCTTATCAAACATGCAGTTACCAATAACATGGAGACGGTTTTGATTGTGGAGGATGATGTCGACTGGGACGTCAACATCAAGACTCAGATGCAGTTGATTTCTGATAATTTGCGAAAGCTTACAGATATAAACAACACAGACAAGAGTCCATATGGCCAAGCATGGGATGTTCTGTGGATTGGTCATTGCGGGGAACATACATCTGTTGATACCCCTCGGATCGAGTTCTCAGATGCCACCGTACCACCTCGAAATACCTATACCGGATGGGCAAACAAGTATATGTATAACATCGACGCCGGTA
The DNA here is from genome assembly GCF_000409485.1 of Glarea lozoyensis ATCC 20868. Taxonomy (NCBI): domain Eukaryota; kingdom Fungi; phylum Ascomycota; class Leotiomycetes; order Helotiales; family Helotiaceae; genus Glarea; species Glarea lozoyensis. The sequence goes on along the minus strand of NW_007361002.1, from coordinate 2,997,141 downwards.
AACGGGCAATCCAGATCGGAGTCAACCCCGTCTGTTCTTTTGGTTACGCTTTGACGCTCAAAGGAGCAGAGAAAGTTCTGGACTGGGCCGGAAAAGGAGGAAACGAAGCCTTCGACATTCGGATGCTTCAAGGATGCCAAACCAAGGACCTCAAATGTTTAGTTGTCAACCCGGAAGTCATGCATCACTATCAACCACCGAAGGAGTTGGGATATACCAGTCTGGTCGCAGAATCAGATGGCAAAGGTGTTGCTGCCGACGAGGACAAATTTGAGCATGTGATGGGTGGGACAGAAAACATCCGGGAAAGCACAAGGTGCAAAGTCTTGTTCGATACAACTTGTGTGAAGGAGCATAGAGACTATTGGTTCAAGCAGACCTGATTTGGAGGCGGTTCAGATGGAACGAGTGTATTCCGTGGAAATATAATGATAGTCACAGACATCGTCAAGAAGGTATGAGGAAGGCGCTATGCGAAGAGAACATAAGCATTTATATTTTAAGGCGCATTGGGGGAACTCATTTGAATGTCACATAAACCGAACAACTTTTGTTGGCCGTGCCCTTTAGGATCGATTCCCGGGCGTGGTGGATAGGAATTCTCTTGCTCCACCTGAGCTTGTAGGAAATACTCGATGGATAGCGAGCTTGTAAATAGAATGAAAACTAGAAAAAATCAACGTCCAATTACATTAGCCTCCAGGATGAGGGAGTTGGGCTCTGGCCTTTAGTGAGTCTTTCGAGTTTCCGATTCAAGTACATCATAGTGAACGAATCAATTCTCGCCGAAACACTTTGCACGTACGAACAGTATCTCTAATACTCAGTCTAGTAAAAATTGCAGATGCTACTATGCAGATAGTTATCTACAAATTTCCTATGACAATCCCATTCATCACGTGGTCGGCTTAATTGATGCACCATCCTGCCAAGGCTAAAAACAAACATACCAACATCCGGTTGAATCGCAATCCACCCTTACGTCCGCATGCTCTGACACTTCGACCTAAGCTTGCCAACATCGAAATGACGACGATGAATCTCTCGTCTATATATCAAGATGAAGGAAGGTTTGATGGATTAATATTCACCATCATCACCAACCTTCAATTCACCTGCCTCGGTTGCCGAATCAACAACCAACACGCTTGCCCAGGTGACTTCCTAACTTGCTCAAATCCAAACAAAGAGTCCAACATTCAAATTCGACCCCGCAATATCTAAATATCTACAATATCGAAAATCGCAACCGATCTTCAAACACGATCAACCCATCCAAGATGAAGCTCATAGTCGCAGGAGCCACAGGCTTCGTAGGAAGTGAAGTCGTCGCTCAAGCTATCGCTCATAAATCCATCACCTCAGTCATTGCACTTTCGAGAAGACCGCTTTCGGAACCGCCGTTCAACCATCCTAAAGTCAAAGTGGTAGTGCTTGAGGATTTTGAGAAGGGTTATACACCTGAGGTTATTGAGCAGCTTAAGGGTGCTGAGGGTTGTTGTTGGTAGGTCTCACTTGTGCCTTGTACTACATATTGGAGTCACACATATCACGTCCACACATCCATAAAATCAAGTCATGCTTCAAGATCGAGAGCTAACATCCTCACAGGGCCCTAGGAGCCAAATCCACCGGCGGCGACAAAACCCGTCGCGTAAACCTCAACTACGCCCTCTCCGCCTGCAACGCCTTCCGCACTCTCCCCCTCTCATCCCCCACAGCCAAATTCCGCCTCGCCTACACCTCCGGCATCATCACGGAGCGCGACCAAGACAAGAACCTCTGGATCATGTCCGACATGCGCAAGATCGGCGGCGAAGCCGAGACCAAGTTGATCGAGTATGCGAAGGAGGCAGACGCTTTCGAGACGTTTATCTTAAGACCTGGAGGCATTAGACCGAAGGAGGGGAAGATGTTGCCGGACTGTATTGTGGGGAGTTTTAATGTTAGGGTGGATGAGGTTGCTGCTACGTTGATTGATTGTGCGGTTAGGGGGGATGAGGGGGGACGGGATACGTTGGAGAATGCTGATATTGCGAGGAGGGGACGAGAGCTGTTGGGGAGGGCAGCGGAGAAGTGAGGGGGGTTTTCATTTTGATTCTGAGGTTTGGGATTTGCATAGCGTTGAGGGAGGGTTTACAGATTTGCATCTGAGATTGGCGTTTGGGGGGAGTACGTTACTTTTCATTCTATTAGGATTGATTAGTTCCGGTTACTTTGCTACATACGTCAGGGATTAAAATGGCGTTGTTTTTCGCTCTGAAAGAAGCGATTAGTTCTAGGTCATCCTCTACATAAGTTGCCTATATCCCAATGAGATATAACACTCTTACGAGTCTCTTCATCTGCTGTTAATTCATTTGCTCGTAAGATGAATGGTCGGATATAACGCCTATAAAAGGTTATTTTCTAACGAATTAGTACCGGATGTTTGAGGGACTCTCATGATCTAACCGTGGACATCTTCTAGATGTCCTGAAACCCATTCGTGAAGGAGCAATGAAAGATAGAAGATGGTCACGCGACCATATCTCGAAGTCGATGAAGCCAGCAATCTAAGTGGGGCCCGGCGAAAATATGCCCCCTGGCCAATGACGATTCTCATATCGCAAGAAGAGCTTCCTGTTTATGCTCTCGATTGACCGTGCCGACTTCCATTCTGCAACAATTATTGTATTATATGTTTTGCTCGTATCGCATTTGATATAATCAGCTATTGCCATACCGTTTAATCGGCTAAGACAGGTTGTTAGTCATAATCTCGAAATCTTCGTCTTAGTTCAGAGGCCGCCCTGATTAGCGCATACAACTTCTTTGATGCAAAAGTGCATGTTTTGACCGGCATCGACTTCTCTCATCCGCAGCATCTTCCTGTGGTATCGCAAGGTGGTAATTGGACACCTACTTCGACCCCCAACAATCCCCAATCATCACATTCACGAGTACAGCGAATCACAAAGCTATCACGATGTCAGCACCGCCTCGAGTCACTGCGACAGCTCCTACATCCTCAGACCAGTCTGAAGATGCCCCGCGTCCGGCCCCAACAGCAATTCAGCCTTCAGACAACCCAATTCTACCCGAAGGGCCGAGCATGACACATAACGCTTCAAAGAAGAAGAGAAATCATAGAGGAGGAAAGAAGAAGAGGACGCGGAAGCAGTCTTTTGCGCTTCCGAATGACGGGGGCTCTGGGTTGCAAGATTCTTCTCGAGGACGTAGAGGCGATGAGGACGAGCAGAATGCTGCGAGAGCTAGCTTTTACAGACTTCAAAATGCCCCAAATAGCAATACGAGTCTTGAGAGTGAGGCGCTATTAGACCATCGGTAAGATACATTGTCTAGTAAACAGAAGTATCGTGCTAATGTGAGTTTCAGTGCGCAACAAAGCCTTCGACCTCGCCGCCAATCTGTTATGGGCTCGAGTGCCTTCGGTGTGCCTATATACGATCCTCCATCCTCCCATCGACCATCCTACCAAAACCCTTTCCACAAGTCATCCGAGAATGTCAATCGAAGACCTAAAACTGCAAACAAAGATAGCGATTCGGATGAAGGTCCTGGCAATGAGCGAACACCTCTTATCTCCTCCTCCACCAAAGCCAAAAGTTCCAATGCTACATATACTTTTGGTGGAGAAGGGGCCTCGAGGCCAACTGCAAGCTCCGGACGACGGCGAAGACCATCAAGCAAGTCTTCTTCAAAGAGTAGACGCAATATTTACGACAAACCAAGTCCTACGTTTCCAAGCCGAAATGAGGCGTATAATGTGAATTATCCCCCTTCGGTGCCTGGCAGCCCGACCCTGAGTGCTTCAAACCGGGATATGAATTTTGGCGATTTGATGGCTCGAGATGAATTCTCAGGTATCAGAGATAATGTTAGTGAGAGTGCGGTTCCAGACGATGACCAGATGTCAAGAAGGAGCATTTCGCCGCGACGAGAAGGCGGCTTGGAACGAAGACATACCATTGCCCTGCAAGCTGAGGAAGATGTATGCTTCCCAATTGAGGACATGTCTGAAGTAGCAGACGATGAGACGCCACATAGAGGCGAAGTAGCTTATAGACGGGAGTCTAGAAGGAGACGGTCCAGATGGCCTGATCTAGCTATGCTTGATGATTGGAGTAGGTTCGAAAAGGAAGGAAGAAGTGATGAGCGAAGAGCAAAGAAGATTACGGAGCCACAACTGATTGGAGGCCGGTTGAGACCGATACATAAAGGTTGGCATCGAGCGGAAGATGATGCGCCTTATCGATTTACCTACTTTAATGAGGAATTTCCAAGCACGATTCACAGTCAGACTATTTCTGAGCTCGTGCAACCTGGAGGCACTTTCCGAGAACTTTTCATTCCAGATCCGCCGGAACTGGAGGATTCTTCTGATTCCGAGTCAGAGGATGAAGGACTACAGCCAAGAACAGACTCTCAATTACGACATGTACAAGGATTTGATGGAGAGTCTCGAGTACCCACGAGACAAAGTTCTCTTTTTGAGCAAAAGCCGGATCATCACAGGCGTAGTGAGTCTGTCAACGGCTCGAAAGATGCTTCAGGAGAGGCCACACCAAATGGGGGTATCAAATCGCCTGAGCCACCAAAGCCTAAAGGAGAAAAGACAAAACGATATGGTGATCGACCAACATGGTGGTTGGATGTACTTTCGCCAACAGATGCTGAGATGAAGGTTATTTCGAAAACTTTCGGCATCCATCCTCTCACAGCAGAAGATATCATGATGCAGGAAGCACGTGAGAAAGTTGAGCTCTTCCGAAACTACTACTTTGTCAACTATCGATCGTTCGAACAGGATATGAATAATGAAGACTTTTTGGAGCCGGTAAATATGTATGTGGTCGTCTTCAGAGAGGGTGTGATCAGCTTCCATTTCTCCATGACGCCACATCCGGCAAATGTTCGACGAAGAGTCCGTCAGCTCAAGGATTTCCTTATCCTTTCCTCTGACTGGATCAGTTACGCCATCATCGATGATATCACCGATGTCTTCGCGCCCCTCATCCAAAACATCGAAGACGAAGTCGACGATATCGACGATGCGATTCTGAAACTGCACTCTCCAGGCTCGGAAGCCAAGCCCTCAAAAGACAACGAAAAAGGATCTGTCTACGGCGATGGCACTTCTGGCGAGAGCGGCGGTGACATGTTACGTCGTGTAGGCGATTGCAGAAAGAAAGTCATGGGTCTATATCGATTACTAGGTAATAAGGCAGATGTCATCAAAGGCTTCGCAAAGCGCTGTAACGAACACTGGGAAATCGCGCCGAGATCTGAGATTGGTCTTTATTTGGGTGATATTCAAGATCACATCGTTACTATGACTGGGAATTTGAGTCACTATGAAAAGTTCGTCCCCCTTTCCCATCCCATCCCAGTTCATCTGTTCTAACCACTGTAATCTAGAATCCTAGCACGCTCCCACGGCAACTACCTAGCCCAAATCAACATCCGCATGAACGAGCGGCAAGAGCAAACCGCCGACGTCCTCGGCAAACTCACGGTGCTGGGCACGATCGTGCTCCCTATGAATATCATCACGGGATTGTGGGGTATGAATGTGTGGGTTCCTGGACAGGAATACGAGGGTGATCTCACGTGGTTTTGGTGTCTTACGGCGGGGTTGTTGGTGTTTGGCATCTCGTGCTTTTTTATCGCGAAGATTGCTTATAGGATTGTGTAGATGGGGAAGTCGAGATAGGGGGTGGATGGGGGAGGGGAGAAGGGAGGTGTATTTGGATTGTGGGGAGGGAAATAGAAAGTAGGTGGAAAGCAAAAGAGGGAAATTGTATATCTAGGTGATTTGGGGAGCAGGGCACGGAAGGAGAGGTGTATATATGGGTATGGTTAATGGGGTTGAAGTAATGTATACTGGTTGGAATAGATGATTGGGTGACAGGTAGATATTGGGAGATGAACATATATTGGTTTCTTGGATTTACTTTACTGACTTCCTCGTGGTGTTGGTGTTTTCTTTGGTTAGCAATTAGTCGACTGGTCACACCGGAATACAAAGCAGGTACATAAATCCATTCCTATGCTTTTACATTCTCCTTAATACTAATGAATCGAAGATCAGGTTCATTCAGATAACAGGGTTTGTAGCTTATTTTAACCGCAAAGATACGTCTACTTAAAAGCTGACTTCCCCTTTTACTTTCTCCGACAAGAACTTACTCTTCGGTGCAATACTCGTCACCATTTGCTCGATACTACTATTGCCCAATATGTGGAAAACCGCGACGTCAGCAGCGATGGCATTACCGAACCAAGCCCTCATCTCGACGGCCGAGAGAGAGTCCAGGCCGTATGAATGCATTGGCTTTACTATATCAAGGCCCTTCTTGTCGACAGCTAACGTTTTCGAAAGTTTATCCAGCAACGCGCTCAAGATAATCTCGCGAACCTCCTTCATTGATTGTGCCGCCATGATCGTATCTCGATAGTTGTTGATTTCCTGATCATGTTGTTGGTCTCTGGTTTCCTGCTCGGACATCTGGAATAGATGTCTAAACAAGGGACGCCGTAGTAGAATTGTGCCTTCACTCCCACGGAACTTGTTTGCACGAAGAGCATCAACCCCTATGATCTCTTGAGCAGCTTGCAATGACTGAGTATTGTCGCACGCCAGGTCTAGCATCGCAAGTATATCCTTTTTCGTTACCCCGCCATAATATTCAATACCAAGGGCATCGGTCAAGTCCTCTTCAGCAACATGACCTACATCGGAAATGATCCCGAGGTCGAGAGAAAGAGCTTTCTCTCCGCTGTTGACGCGGTGAGCTGCTAGCGCATCCTGGAACGTGTTTCCTGCGGCGTAGTTTGATTGGAATAGCGTGCCGACTATCCCAGCAGCTGAAGATAGAAGCACGAAAAAGTCGAGACCGGTAGGGAGGAGTTTATGGAGATTCCAAGAGCCGTCAACTTTCGGCTTGGTGGCTTCTGCCATATCTTCTGCTGTCATCGATTCGAATAGAGTATCCTTTTGCGAGGTTAGCTGGGTCTTTATTTCAATTTAAGGCAATGAATCACTCACCCTTAACACCATCGATGCTTGAATACATCCCTTTATTGGCGGTATGCTACCACAAGCCTGAAGAGCATTCCTCAATGAAGTCTCGAAGCTGATATCGCACGGCGGTGTATAGACCTGGATACCCTTATTTCGGAATCCTTCCAGCATACTCCTGGCAGCTTCACTGTGATTTTTACTTCGAGAGAGAAGTATCAAATTCTTTGCACCGTTATCTACCATCCACTGAGCTATACTTCTTCCGATTCCTCCAAGACCTCCAGCGATCAAATACGTAGCAGCTGGATCAAATTTGCATTTCCATTGGCTACTGGGTGCAACCTATATTCATGTCAGTATCGAACGGTTGGCGGTTGGGGCTGGAGGGTATGTACCATAACCTTGTCATCTGGATTAATGTGGATAACGATCTTTCCACAGCTATTACCACTCTCTAGATATCTAAACGCCTCTACTATCTCAGTGCCCTGATATTCATGTAAAGGTGTTGGGATCGTCACAAGACCATCTACAAGAAGCTTCATGGTGGTTTCAAAGACACTTTTCGCAGTTTCTGGAAAATGCCACATTTGAAAGAGGTCGAAGCTCGAAAATGTAGCGCCCTGAGAGAAAGGGAACATCGGAAGAGTCCCAAAGTTGTGGATATCTCTTTTTCCCATTTCGATGAACCGACCGAATGGTGCAATACATTCCCAGGTACGTTGAAGAGCCGCACCTGAGAGGGAGTTGATAATCACATCCACCCCACGGCCACCTGTAAGAGCCATAATCCCATCGGCAAAGGACAAGTTCCTGCTGGAGAAGATTCGTTGCGGGGAGATGTCGTACTTGTCAATTAGGAATTGCTTCTTTGCCTCCGAGCTCACGGTAGCGTATATAGTGGCGTCGAGAAGCTTCGCTAATTGTATACAAGCTTGTCCAAGGCCGCCGGAACCTGAATGTACAAGAATACTTTCTTTGGGTTTCATGGATGCAAGTCTGTATATGGCGTGATATGCAGAATTGTATGTAATCGGAAATGCAGCTGCTGTCTCGAAAGACATGGAATCCGGGATCTTCAGTGCCGCGTTCCACTTGCATCGAACAACCGTTTGGAAGCAACCTGCTTTGATGCAAGCTACTCTGTCACCCGGTTTGACTTCATTTGCGATATCTGATCCGACATTGAGAACAACGCCCGAGCATTCGAACCCGAAGTGCGAAGCGGGCTCTTGTCCCAAGGCGATCAACACATCCCGAAAATTAAGCCCCATTACCTTGACTTGAACTTCAATCTCGTCGGGTCCCAGTGGGACTGCGAAGCTCGTCACTTCGTCAATGTATTGGAATGAATCCAGCATTCCTGGCCGTGCGACACTCAGCTTCAATCGTCGCGACGGCTCTTGTCCGAGTGTTTGGATATAGGCAGATTGCTCTGTAGTTTTGTTTGAGATGACTTGGTTCATTTGACTCTCGACCAGACGATTGATGTTGAACGCTCCATCTTTCTCCAAGAACTCCGGTTCGTATTCGTCTAGCGATGCTTCAAACGTTGCCATTGTTATGCTGGACAACGCTTCGAGTGTCGGAGTAGCACAATGCCAGTCCCCCATCATGATATTGACGAACTTCGTCTGCGGATTCTCAGCCCTCATACATCTGATGAAACCAGTTGCCATGTTTTCCAGCAGCTGTGGCCCGGATTCGTTGGAAGCCTGGGATCCTATCCAAACAATTGTTTCGGCATTTGAAATTACTTTTCGTAGCGTATCAAGGCGTTGGTCTGATATTTGGTACAAGAAGTGCTCCCCAACTTCTAGCAGTGATATCCATAGATTGTGGCAGTTATAGTCGTTATCCCCGACATTCTCCAGCGAAACAATATCGCATCTCGCCGACGACTCCCTAAAGAGGTCCTGAAGCTTCTTCGCAATTTCGTTTTGTGATATAGATCTAAAGTTTATCAAAATTCCAATATTTGCATCGTTCTGGGTAGTTCCGTCAAGAGTTGCTGCTGCTGTTGCTACCATCCCACTGAACGGCTCAAAATCTTCATGGAGTGGAAAGGCAACGTCAATGCCAGTAAATCCAGAATCCTTTAGATACTCATCCCAAACGATTCTTGGTACCGTGGGTCCCCATTTCCTCACATCCTCGGTGCCTAAAGAAAATATCAGCAACTTCCTAGTAATTTTATCACGCGACTCACCAAGCCACCATCCAGGCAGTAAACCGAATATGAAACTCGAAACCGGTTCGTTTATGTCAGTGTATTCATACATTAGAAGTTTTCCTCCTCTATACGACAATTAGCTCAGTTCTAGCTGTTGATCCTTTTAAACATACGGTTTGAGAAGAATACGTGCATTGTTGAGAGTGTTTTTGAGACTTGCTGTTGCATGCAACACCTTAAAAGAACTGCAATTAGTGTTTGTGCTTTTGCAGCATCACGGGTATCTTGCACTTACATTTGAAGCCACGATCACGTCGTATCTTCCAGCCTCAAACCCCTGGTTCCGAGGATCCCTCTCAATATCCAACTGCTTGTATACCATTCGACTACCACGAGTGCGGAACTTCTCTTCAGCAGCCTGGAAAAAACTTGGTGCAATATCAGTAAAGGTGTATTCGGAAAAAAGACAAGTCCCAGTGCTCGTAAGTGTGTTAATGACTCCCTGTGTGGCTCCTCCTGTTCCTGCACCCAACTCAAGAATCTTCATATTCGGAGTTTTGTGGGCAAGCAATTCCACATAACCGAGAAGACTTTGGAAAGTGACAGATTCATGCATATAAGCATATAATTTGTTGATCAACCCATCTTTGAACATGAGTTCAAGCGGGTCAAGCTTGCCGGTCAGAACGGAGAATAGGTTCATGAGTACGTTGACTAAGACCATTCCCTCGGGATTCTGGCCCGCAACAGTGACGCACAGGTCTTCAAACTCTCCATCTGTCAAAGTCATGCTTTGAAGGAGTTCCTTCTTGGGGTAGGCTGCAAGCCGTCGTTCTCCTAGCTTCAGATATTTTTCGAGATGAGGTTTTGAGTGTGGTAACATGTCCGGGTTCTTTGCGTACTCTCGAGCAACTCTTTCCCAGCCCATGTGGACGAGTAAGCTTCTGTCTTCTATTGTGCTGAGCCATTGGACATTATTGATCACTTTGTCAGTACAGTACGATATGAGCTTTTCTTGACTGAGGAATCTATGATCGGGTTTCCATTCCATGTTGTAGCAAAATCTCTTATGCTTTTCCAAGTCATTGGGGCTCGTTGGGGATGATTCAGTAGTCACCGTCGCTTGGAATTCTCCATGTGCAGCAAGACTTTTTCGGTCCCCTTGGAGAATAATGATGTTTGATCGTGCCTGTCGAAACCCTTGTGACTGGCCTTTGACGTACAAGTGCATTGTCGAAGTGGAAGGTTTAGAATTTATGTCTGCAGAAATCCAAAATTTGCGACAAATTGTCGGGACCATCGTGGGTAGTTTTTCAGCCCCGCCGTTTGTATTTGCTAACAGAGATAGCTGAAGAAATGAGTCCAAGACTGTGGGGTGTATGAGATAGTCTTCGAGTTGCCAGTCTAGAAGGTTTATAATAGCAACTGCTTCCTTGTCATCGTTGTGCTTCAATTCCTTTAGAGACTGAAATTTAGGTCCAAAATTGTAACCGTACGCCACCATTCGGGCATAAAATTCCTTCGAAGATAATGACAAGGTGCATCTAGCTTTGCGCTCAGTGCATTCTTTCTCATAGGATTGCGTGACGCACTCTAACGCGGGTCCCTCATCAAAACTGCTGCTCTCGTTTATGAATTCGATACTGATATGCCCATCACAAATTTCTGACCATGCTCGGTCTTCGTAAGCGCAGATACGAAACGAGCTTCTTGTTAGGCCCGCTCTCTCAACTCCGGGTTTCAAGTATACTTGTATCTCGACTCCTTCGTCGTTTGGGAGTATTACTAATGGTCTTTTGAAAGAAACATCGGCAAATTCGTACCCTTTCGCTTTTCGGGTGCTGTCCGAAAGTTGTCGAGAAGCCTCAAGTGCCATCACAAGCATACCAGCAGCGGGCAATAAGTCAGTATTGTTTACCTTTAAAACAGTTAGATAGATTCTCCCTGTTGGTAATAGATGGGTAGACAAACATTGTGATCCCTAATCCAAGGATAATCTGATGCTCTGATAATATTACGCCATCTTGGCTCTAAGGGATTCCAGTCTTCCACTCTCTTACCGAGAAGCTTCTGAGCTGGATACTGGAATCGAGAGTTCCTGTCGATCCTGCTTTCGAACCAATACTCCTTTTCGTGTTCGAAAGGATAGGATGGCAAATTAACCAACATTCGAGGTGGTGGAGCGCCCTCTTTCCGGTTAACCATATTAATGTCCACACTATGACCCCAACAATAAACCTCTCCAGCAGCGCGGAGAGAAGTATCCAATGCGCACTTATGACGCATGAGTATGGAAGTGTACTTTGCGCCACTTTCTTTTGATTTAGAAACCAAGAAGTCATGTACGGCACTTTTCAGTGTACAGTGAGGGCCAATTTCTAAGAAGTTTAGATTGTGCTCTTCTTTTGAGTGCCCGTTGACCACTTGAAAGTTTGGTAGACTCTCCATGGCTTGTAGAAACCGAACAGGCGAAACCATGTTATCCACCCAGTATTGTGGGTTGGAGGCTTCAGTTGCACAAATTTGAGAGCCTCTCAAGGAGGATATCATCGCTATATCAGGATATAATGGGGTCCCAGGCGATATCGAGTGGATTAGTTTATTGTACTGTGCTGAAATTTCATTCATCCGAGGCGAATGGTATGCGATATTGACTGGGAGTCTTCTCGCAAAAACATTTTCTTTTTCAAGGAACACTTGAAAAGCTTCAAGGTCTGCTTTATCTCCTGAAATTGTTGTACTTGTCGGGCTATTGTAACAAGCGATATAAATGTATCGGTCGCGGTGTTCTGGCAACTGGAAATACATTTTGACTCGGGGACCTGAAAGGCCGACGGCTAGCATTGACTCAGGTTTATCTCCCTGCTTCAGTAATGTCACTTGACCTCGATGATAGGCAATGGCACAAGCGGATTCATGTGAGATTCCTCCGGCTACGTATGCGGCGGCTATCTCGCCTGATGAATGGCCGAGGACATACTTCGGTTTGATTTTCCAGCTTACAAGCAACTGTAGTATAGCAATCTGGAGAGCTGTGCACACGGGCTGACTGACTACGGCTTCATTGAGCCTAGTGCTTTTTTCATCTTTCAAAAGTTCCTCTGGCAAAGGTTAGCTATTTTCCGTGATAAAAATTCGGTATAAAGAAGTTTTACTGACCAGTGATTGACCATTGGCAGCCTAGGGCATGTAGGAATGCCTCTGAGGTCTGTATACTGTTTAAGAACACTTGATGAGACAGAAGTTTGCGACCCATAGCATACCAAGCTGCCCCTTGTCCTGTGAAAATGAAGCACAGTTTTGGTACTTCTAATGACTTGACCTTGGCAAGGGCATTGTTTGACAGAGTCTTTTTGAGATCATCTATCGAGTTTGACGACGAGAATAACTTCCATGGCAAGGAGGTCCTCTTTTCGGAGAGGGTGAAGGCTAGATTTCTCAAGTAGGAATTGTCTCCGTGTTGTGGCAATGACTTGAAGTAAATTTCTACCAAGCATTGTAGGCTCGCTTCACTCGCTGCGGAAAATACAAATAACTGCCTTTCGAGTTCCTCTTCTGAGTCGTCGCCATGGTGGTTATGGGAAACACCATTGGTAATGCCATTCGGAATCTTCTGATGAAACCCGTTAAGCCGACTACATGGCGATGGTGATATTACTGTTGAGTGATTTCCATCAATCTGGTGATGTTTCAAGTAATGGTAGGCGTCGTCAAGTACGGCGTGGGCATTGGCGCCGCCGAACCCGAAAGAATTAACCGAGGCTCTTCGCACTCCATCTACTGGCCAGGACTTTGGCTTAGTTGGAAACTCCAACATCATTAGCAATTGCCTCCGGTATCGTTACGACTAAACTCACTTCAATTCTTAGATGGTCAACATCAATGCTGGGATTTACCCTCTCAAACCAAATGTTTGGTGGTATAACCCCCTTTTCGAGAGCGAGGATTGTTTTTATTAAGCCTGCCACGCCACTTGCCCCTTCCAGATGACCTATTTCAGAAAAATTTAGTATAAGACGTCCAAATAACTTGGGGAGAACGTACCTATGTTTGTTTTTACTGCTCCAATCAATATTGGAACATCATTTTTACGTGAGTCTCTGAACACGTTCCCGATGGCAGTAGCTTCCGTGGGATCCCCTAGTGTTGTACCGACTCCGTGGGCTTCCACGAATGCAGTCTTGCCCATGTCCAGAGAAGCGGAGGCGTATGTGTCGCGTATCATGTCTTCTTGAGCACTTTGGCTTGGCTGAGTAATTCCTGGAGTATGTCCGTCTTGATTCACTCCTGTCGCTCTGACCACTGCCCTGATAGTATCACCATCTCGTATCGCCTTTGATAGAGCTTTCACTATGACAACCCCTATTCCTTCACCGCGGCCATAACCATTTGCGCGCTCATCAAAAGCATAGCTAGTACCATCTGGGGAGAGGAACCCAAGGTCTGCTAGGTCTTGTGTGGTACCTGGATTTAGCATTACATTGCTTCCACCCACTATACCCTGAAATCAATTAGCTTTTTGCACGGCTGCTGATAAGTAAAGACTTACCATTTCGGTTTCTCCGGAGCGAATGCTTTGGCATGCAAGATGGAATGCGTACATGCTACTGTAAGATCGTTAGTCGTCGAACAAAATCGATATAGCAGAAATCAGAAGGCTGGAAGTAGAGAAAACCCTCGTATTGTTACTTATGGCTTACCTTGAGCAGGCAGTATCTACTGCTAGTGACGGCCCTCTGAGATCGTAAAACCAACTGATACGATTTGCCAGCATTGATGTTGCCGCTCCCGAAGACTTATACTTGCTCGACAGCTGGGGATCTCGGCCGAGAATCTTCTCATATTCTCCCAAGAAAGACCCAATAAAAACTGAAGTTGAAGATTCTTTGATTTGTTGCATTTTAAGTCCACCTAAAATTGTATCAGATCGTATATAGCTATGTAGTTTGTCAAGAGGGATGATTTACTGTTTTCAATTGCCTCATAGGTGACTTCCAAGAGCCACCTTTGCATAGGGTCCATAGAGATTACCTCCGCTTCTGTAAATGAAAAGAAGGATGCATCAAACGTGGAAATATTCTCTTTCATAAAATGACCTTGGGTGACATTGATCTAATTCAACTGTTCAAATTTTGTTCTAAGAACACTCAGGACTTTGGATTTAGCTTACTTTGCCAGCTTGCTTGATTCCATCAATGTAATATCTATCCTTTGGAACTTCCGTTCTTGCACTTTTCCCTTTCATGAGCATTTCCCAAAATTCAGCCGGTGAACTGGCATCTTGGGGGAATCTAAGTGATAAACCAATGACGGCGACGGCTTCGGAATCTGCCACCTTACCAAAAAGGCTCCCATTCATGTTTTGGGCCTTCTTGCAATCAGTATGCTGCTTCATTGCTCTGAGATATAATACTTCGAGAATAAAAGATCGTTTTAAAATTGAAAATAGTCTTGAACGATAAACTGGGATCTATTTTGGTGACGTTAAAAGATCGAAACTGAATTCTTGCGAAAGGAAAATGTTTTGGCAACCAGGCAGTATTTTACTAGGTAATTCCTGTCTCTAGATCGACATTGGACTAACACCAATGGCAAGTAGAGACGAGTTACGAGTCAAGGTAACCATACACAGCCGCAAGTAAGTTGGTCACCACACACACCGGCATTCTCAGGGTTTCATTCTGAAAATGCGCCTCTTTTGGAGCGCAAATGCCTGAGGTAGGTGGCCGGTGATTGTGGCTACATAAATCAAGGGTTTGCATTCTCAACATCCGAAGTTGGCACACGAGAAAAGGATAAACTGAAAGATATTCAACCGGTGTAACTACTTACAAGGATGAGGTAGTTTCATTTAAATTTCGATGCTTCCCTGGAAGCGTTTCTACGTTTTTCATTTTTCTGCCAACATGCAGATCTTATCGAAGAGATCTTATTTGCAGGAATTTTGGCCCCCTAAAATAGCTGCTAGTAATACTACTTCTGATTGCTATTTTAATCCTATTAGTAAGTATATATCGACTCCCAACAAAGCCATGTATACAGAAGTATGTCTTTAATCAGATCATACAGGGCAATCAGTCATCTAAAAAGGCTATGATGATACTGCATAGTAATATTCAAATCCAATATTAAATGCTTTCAAGGCTTCCAACGTTGAAATATCTCTTGAGACAATCCCATTAACATCACCAATAGCTTTTAGGGAGGTGATATTTTCCTTCATAAAATATTGATTGAGCAAATAAAAGTTTTCTAGCACAGTAATGATAAAACATATAGATCCAGCACCTTGAATCGATAGTCTCTCCTCCAGATGAGTTAAAGAATGCTCGTGTGAGAAATTAATTGTGCCACAAGTTTCTCCATGCACGCTTTGTTATAGCGGTTACACAATCTCAACTGTTTTTTGAACACTGATACCTTTCGTATAGAGAGATTTGTCGTTTGTATGTTCCTCCCCCGAACGAGTATCTCTGCCGACGGTCCCCTCTACATGAGTTGACACGCTTCTCTCCGGAGTGTGATCATCGAGTTTGTATCCCCCGTCTGCTTGTCGGAAATATCCCCTTGTCAACGAAATATCGTTTTCGCCGGTGATTGAACTGTTCTTCGATCTGTCGGTCCCTCTTACCAAGCTTGTAAAGCCTGACCTCAAGGAGTCGAGGAATTTGACATTATGAAACAATGGTCGGTAAGTTGGTAGGCAGCAACATACAACCCCCATCAACAATTGAATTGCCATCCAGGGCGCAGTATTTTTAGGGTTATCTTCAACAAGTTAGCTTTGTACCTTAGATCGGTTTACACAACTTACAATGTGGATGATAGGTTATTGCAATCCGAACGAACCCGATTATGCCAACCCTTCAAATCATCAGCTTGACCTTTCGTGAATGGCCTCTGGAGTTTTACTTACGCGCCAGCAAGAAGAAAAGTTATGCCAATTACGATCTTGTCCCTGAGACGCATTTTCAACTTTCGGAGCATGGATATTGGAAGAGCCATCATAACGAAGTCCAGCAAAGAGTTGGGCACCTCAACAGCCACAGTAAATGTGCTAAGATTAAAGCAAGTGCCGGGTAGCATAGGATTCCATGCCCTGCGGACAGGAGTGCACTGAAATATCAGTGAGAGGACACTTGCAAGCATCCAGAGCAAGTTCAATACTCCTACGATCTTGACACCGAGGGAGAAATGTCGATTTACTCCGAACACTCGCATGTAGAGGAATAAGATGCTGAACTTTGCGGCGGCAAAAGATATCGGGCAAGCAATCATAGCAGCGATGAGGTACTAAACGTGTTAGTGTATTGATACCACGTAAAGCGATGATTTTACCTTGAGATAGCTAGTGAGGGTATCAGGATGAATTTGGTACAAGGTCTTCTCGCCTAACATGTGTATATCTGCGAGTGTAGATTAGCAACAGTCATCTTGAGCAGTGTTCATAAGGCATACTGTGTAGTACTAGCGATTGAAAGACTAGAAACCCCACAAGAGCCACAAGAGAGAACCAATCTTCTGCCTGATACTTCTGATGGGTTTTTGCCCTTGCAAGAAACCTCATAACAACAGCAAGTGTCCCAATGGGAATAGATACACAGGCAATAATGATCACATTGGTGTTATACGACAGCGTCATTGTGGAAGTTGAATAATTCGATTGAAACGTATCGTAAATTGGCGCGAGCAGAGAGCTATGAATATTTGTCGATGTAATTGTAAGCCTTACTTGCGAACCTGGTGTGAGGGTCCCGGGGGAAAACGTGGGAATGTTGACAACTAGTTAGTCTGGAGGAGATGTAAGCAAATATGGAAGGGTGAGATTGGAAGCCATCGCTTGAGATCCTTTCCCAGGCATTTCTGCAAGCGGTGTGCGAAAGGACGTGTGCGAAAGCACTTGTGCTGCAGGATCATATCAAACTCGGTTCCTACCGCTATCTGCGAGTTATTTACTCGACCCCAGCTTAGAGTTACGAGAGGTGTGGTTGCATGGGGAGCAACTCTCATGCGCTTGCCCAACACCCCCTTTCGCAGGCCAGGTTGATCTTATGTACTGCATCCTCCTACTGGCTCTATTAAACGACTTGAATTGCAGCAAGTGGGACTGTCATTATAAGCCAGTCACCAGCATCAAGTAAGTGTTATGCTGCAGCCTGCACGTCAGGCATAAGGCTGACCACCCCCATATATTTATTTTGCGATGACAACCTTCACCGAGCAAAGACTGCAACCACACTTTGACATCCACCCCACAATAGGAAGTTGATATTCATCTCGTCTCATCATCCTTTTATTTCCACGATGACAAAATCGAAATCTTGAATACCAACATTCGTGAGCGGGAAACGACTCGCACTATCTGATCACACAAGATAGGGTGAATGCCAGCAGAAAAAACACGCAACAGACGCGTGAGTTGTTATTACCTGTAATTACAGTCTTGCGGTTGGTGAGATCCAGCTCTCATGGGGATTAGCTATATACTCTTCTGGCTGTATGGAGTGCTTATAGCTACAGTTCAAAAGCCAAGGGAACTACGGCACTATCTTCACTTTGTCCTATTATCTTTTTGAACTATCATAGGGATTTATAGGGGGTTCCCGTATTTTGCAGCCAGGTCAACACACCGTGCCTTGTCTGTCAGAATCCAAGTTCCTTGTCAAGACTCGTGAAATCCGTTGTTACTCCTTACCAGGTCTAGTTTGTCATTTGAAAGATAGTTTGGTAACTGTACCTCTTTGAGTATGATTGGTGGCTATGCTTCTGCGACTTCCCTCATGAAATGCTCTTGGTATTCTTGATGCGCGCAGACTGGTTTGTTACCCCATGTGAAGTTACAATGCAGAACACGGCTAAAATCCTCTTGACCAGCTTGCCGCAATGTATGTATGTCGATCTTCAAGCTCAAAGTAGAAACACCAGGTGAACATACCATGCAAAACAGCTCTTTATCAAACTCCAGCCGTAGGATCCAGGCTTCTCATGTAGTACATAGCAGAGATAGGATGCCGATCTTGACGCCTGCTGCACTGCTCTACCACATCAAAGTGTTGGATGATTTGTTGCTCCCTATTTACGCCTCACAAAAGCGTTTTAATAATTGCGATTGTGCGATTCTCTCATTTTCGGGATCTAGAGGCCCGCATTGTTCTCATTGGAAGGATAAAGTGTTAAGTGTTTCACTTGCGGCATTTACCGTGAAAGCCAAGCGGTTCGCTTTCAAAAATATGCTGTGTAACAGGTGAATTGAAGGGTAAATATGTTGTGTAACAGACGAATTGGTTGGTAAAACTGGAACTTATCCGGGAACATGTCTGGATTCATCGTAATGTAAGCCAATAGCAGCCAACTTTTCTGTTGGTACCTTTCGGCAACTGCCCAGTCTCCAGAATCCTTCCACGACGCCTCTCTCACACAATTTCACATCGCTCATAGGAGTTTGACACTATCATTCAGCAACTTCATACAATCATGTCGTCAGATAGAGCCGTTGACAAGATCCCGGCGATCAAGCCCCGACCGGTGGAGATGCAAGTATTATGTCTTGGGTTGTCTCGAACAGCAACCATGAGTATGTCCTTCCAACGCAACGAGCAGACAAGATCTTGTCTTACAGCTTTTGAATAGCGATGTATACGGCCGTGAACAAATTAGGTTACCGAAGTTATCATTTCACCGAATCTGTTCAGCCACAGAATATAAAACTTGGGCACGTCAAGTGCTGGGCTGAAGCTCTACGATACAAGGTCCTTGGTAAAGGCGAACCCTACGGACCGGCAGACTTCGATAAGATTCTTCAAGAGTACAGTGTTCGTTAACACTTCTTCTTTTCCGTTCGATTCCAACTCACGAACCTCAATACGAGAATTCTGAATCTAACATCTATTCATAGGCAGTGACCGACATGCCATGTGCAAACTTCGCAAAAGAGCTTGTCGAGGCTTTCCCAAATGCAAAGGTCATACTCACCCAACGCGATCCCGAGTCATGGGTGAAGTCCGTTGAGACATCATTCTACACAATTCTCAGCTGGAGGCTGTGGCCATTTATGAAGTGGCTTTCCCCGGTAAGTCACCCATGAAATTATACCGTGAATCGTGAGTATTGACAAGTAAAAGGAAGGATGGCCATATGTTGAAGAGACCTTGCAGCTTGGCCTAGCAGACTGGACGGCTCCCAACGATTGGAGAGACCGCAAGGCTTTAGCTAAGTATATGCCCACTCATGTGGCCCATGTCCGATCCTTAGTTAAACCAGAAAATCTTCTTGAGTTCCACCCCAGGGATGGCTGGGAGCCACTTTGTAGATTTCTGGGAAAGGAACCACCTGCAGGCAATGAGCCTTTTCCATACGTTAATAAAGGCGACAATGCCGCCAATATCTTTAGGGTAGCTGTTGCTTTCTCTCTCGTTAAAATCCTGGGTCCTTACCTTCTCGTCACGGTGGTGGCAGTTGTCGCATGGAGATGGGCAGTTAGAGTTTGAGTTGGATTTTGACGCTTGGAGAGTTGGGAAAATCCGATGAGGTATGAGGTGGCTTGTGGGTGGTAGTAGTGTTCCATCTCAAAGGAACACATGCACGTACTCGCTGCACTTCAAGAAAGTGTACAGCGTCATACCTAGGATGTTGTATTAATTATATTTTCTTTTTGGCGTTGAAGACTACCTCCTGTTGAGAACCATGTTGATATGTTTTGCCTTCCATTCATTCATGATCAATTTGGCAAATTTACCAAAGTGCTAAGTCTACAAAGCAATTTGTCGTCTTGGTGTTCTTTCCCAGCACAGTAGCGCACACAACAGTGAAGCCGCTGAGAACCCAGCCATGACATGCATTTGGGTATCAAATCCTTCCGAGTAAGCACGACGAATCAAGGCCTTTGTCTCAGGCGGGAACTGCTCGATTGTTTGTGTCGAGAGTATAAGTGCGTGCAACTGCTCGGGTGAGATAATTGTGGAAAGTGACGAAGAAACGTGTCGATTGAGAATGTTCGTACATATTGCAATACCAATCGAGGCACCGAGAGAACGGAGTTGTCCAATGGCACCCATACCGACCGCTTCCGTCGCCTGTCAGCTTGTACTTTCATCTAGAGAATGAAGTAGGGTTTGGAAAGACCTTTGCAACAAAAGTAAGTAGAACGTACCAACATCTTGCTTGCCGGCAGCCAGCGGAATTGTCATGATGACTGTAGCGATAGTTCCACCGAATCCTATTCCTGCTATAGCTTGATAACCATAGGTAGCAGGGTTTATAGCATAGTCGTGACCCAAGTACCCCATTAGCACAAGGCCAATCATCTGCAAAGGTGCAGCTCCGAGTAGCACATAAAATGGTGGTACGCGACATCTTTGAATCAAAATGCCAGTTGTCAGACTACCCATTGATGCGACGAGCGACAGGGTCAGAAGCCGATATCCTGCTTCTAAAGCCGAATTGCCATTGACAATTTGAAAACGCTGAGGTAAATTTACTATAGTTACTGTAAAAGTTCCGCCACTAAAGAATGCATTCCTATCAGACAAAAACGATTGAATATTAGTGTCTATACTTGCGGTAAAGGGCCGGTGATGCGTGAACTCAACTTACAAAAACAGGCCCGCTACATATCTATTTGTTGCCAATCGCCAAGGCATTACTGGTTCTTGGGGCGTCTTTCGCTTTGACTGATACCATTCCCAAAAACCAAAGAAGAACCAGAAAACAATTCCCACAACAAGAAGTACCAAGGTTACCGGACTCGTCCACGGATATCTGGTGCCGCCTTCTTGTAAGGCTGTAACGACGAGGATTGATGCGCCCAATAGAAAGAAAAAGCCAAGAACGTCTACCCTCCGAAAATTATTTCTTGTTAGCACGCTCTGCTTTCGATCCGGGAGTGGCGTCCTCTGGTGTGGAAAGCGAGAAGGCATTCCAATAAGTGTAGCAATCAAGGCGATGGTGCCGGCTGGTCCACTTTATATATTTGGTTAATATCATTCTACAAATCATTGTAACAAAAGGTCTTACTTCAACCAAAATATCCACCTCCAAGCATCTTTATTCTTTGGATTATGGTTGACAGCACCACCGATGAGTGGACCCATCAAATTCGCGAGGGCGGTGGTAGAAGATAATAATGCAGAATACAAAGGGTATTTGCTTACGGGAACCATCTCGGGAAGAACGACGAATGCCATCCCGAACAGTCCACCACCTACCATTCCCTGGAACCCGCGGAGTACGATTCTGTTGTAAAGATTAGCCAAGCCAGAAAAGGCTTCAATTTCAACCAGCTTACAAGGTCGTCATATTCTGGCTGAACCCACAGCCAATTGATATGATACTAAAAAAGCAAAGAACAACGATGATAGTTGATCTCCGTCCAAAAATGTCGCTAAGTTTTGTAATGATCATCAAGAATCCTGGCAGATTACTATTAGAAGATGATCCAGATTCTAGAGAAAGAAACTCTTACCAGTGTCAGTGATTAAGTAGGCCGAAACTACCCAGCTCGCGATATCAAAGCCTTTTAAGGAATTGGTTATCGAGACTAACGATGTGCCGACAATCGTCATCTCAAGAAATGACAAGCAGACAAACAAAAGCACGCTGCTCAATGTTATCAGCAAGAAAATGGGCTAGAGGGTGCTTGACGAACCCTATGTTCAGAACTTGGAGCCTCCAACCATCAAGAAAGGAATCGTAAGTTTCCTCATCAGTGTCTTCTATTTCTACAGAAACTTGGTTCTCGGGACTCTTTGTATCTCCAGATCCCTTTTCTGATGCTTCCCTGGGCTGAGGTTCATTGTGTATTGCATCGTCGTTTGTATTGTGTAACTGAGCATTCTTTTCGATGCTGTCCGTTGCAGACATGATTCCACGGCGTGATGATGATTGTAAGTCGATTTGATTGGTGGTTCGCTCTATAAATTCCAACTTGAGTATCTACTTTATGGCGGAAAATGATACATGCATCTTGGGGTCAGCCGAAAGTTTATAGGATTGTTGATTACTTCCCAGGCAGGGGCCCGAGGCATGTTGGAAGATGACGGACCAACCCAACTTAACCGGCAGGTTGCAGTGTTCATCAGTATCCTTGCACCGGCTGGATACCAACCTGTGAGCCTTCTACTACAGCGTTCGCATTCGCGTAAACACCCCTGAATGAAATAATTCAGTGCGACTCGACAACGTGACTGCCTCGCTGAGGACCATCAGTGCGTCGATCCAGGTACAATAATGTTTGGCAACAACTTCGAACACCCTTACCCAATAGCTACGTTTCCACTTTTCAATAAGCAGAATACTATATGTTTACTTAAAAAAAAGGTAATTATAGCGTGTTGTGTTTGGACGGAGTTGTAGAGTACCGTTATCCTGCCGTAGGGAGGTATCACGTCAGACTTGCAATGCACTCACTAGTGGACCATGTAAATGACACTTAATTAGCACTTAACATTAAGATACCTGAGAATTTACCACAACTCGTTATTAAACTTAATAACACTTTAATAAGTTTAGATATTTCAATTCTCTATCATTAGGGGATTATAGCTTCTCTCTCTATATATATAGAACATTCACTTATCTCACTTAGCAATTAAGGAATTAGTTAATTTCTTGTTGTGTTGACTGATACTGTGCGAAATTAGATAATTCCGTAATAGATAAGTAAATACTTGCAGAACTGGAAACTAAAATCTCAAAAATTCAAAAGTTTTCAGAAATCTATATCGAAGATGCGTACGATAACCTTAATTAACCCTAAGTGGTCACCCCCTTCGAATTTCACACGATCGGCGTCGTTCTCGCTACTATAGAGGGAAAGGAGGTGATGGTCTTTATATACAAGGCCATGTTACCGGTTTTTCGCACTCAACGACAATTCTGGATTACCGCAGAATAATAGATCCAACTAATAAACACTTATATACCTGTGTCCTAGTACGGATATCCGTAATATCAATAAGCAAAAACCTACTACGACTATAGTAAGCTGTTTGGAGAGTATGCGGGGGCAGAAAAAGAAAATATCCTACTAGCAGTCTTAAAAACCTTGAATCGGAATACAATTAGGAAACGATAAATAATCAGTGCAAGGATCGAGTTAGATAGTATGATTCCTCGGCCTACAGCCATTAGCATAGACGCAATATAGCAAAATCAAACGGTCAGCGAAACAGTAACACGGCTTTAGTAACCCCTTTAGTAGCGATTCATCTTCCGAAGTTACGACACCCACGACAGAATCTTCGTCGTTCTTTCTTTGTGACGCAGTATAGACGTACAGATTTGGGTTGTAGAATCAGTGACTGGCAACTGGGTAGAGTTTCGCAGAATTCAGTGAGAATAGGTTGTAAATACGACTGCTCACCGGATTTGGTCGCCTAGGCTGACAGATTTGGGCGCTCTATGTGGCCCCGAAAGTCAGTTTAGAGAACACGAGGTAGAGAGGGAATAGTAAACCCGGATACTCACAGTACTAAACTAATGGATAGATAAGGGACAGAGGGATGGTCGGTAGAGCGAGGGAAGGAGAGGAGGAGAGATGGGTAGAGAGGAAAGGACAAAAACCAGAATCCTTACTATAGTACGGATGGGGAGCTGCTCTAATTGTACAGTCTGTGTATTGAAAGAGTACACACTTAACTGAGCCTGAAGGGGAGTTATAGCGGATGGGCTTTGTGCGCAGATTCCGTTAAGCAATCTGAACTTTTACTTTCGTTCTAGCGCTATTCGAAGCAAAAAAAGAAATCGCAAGAAACTGTATACTACTGCCATAAAACATGTCTTTGATGATAATTGCAAACCCAACATTACAGTCATCTTAAACACTTTCCCAAAACTCAAAAATCTTCTCTTTGCAATATATTCATTTATACCCCGCCTATTTATTATCCCCTACGCCCATCTCAAGTATTTAGTACTTTTTTTTCTAATAATTATTCTCCATGTCCTTTTTCACAACCAAGGCTACACTAATCTCAAGCAACTAACATCTTGCCTTACTATTGCCACTTAATCTTATATCTTGGCTGCTTAGATCAGACGTGATAAAATGCCGTCTCTAGTCCCCCAGTGCCTTCGCTCCATCATACATTTCCCACTTTACACGAGCCGTGAAATTAACAAACATACTGTATAATTCGCGTATGTTCCACCAAAAACAAGTTTTCGGCTGGAGTTGCTTATAGTCGTAATACATAATAGTTCCTATAGTAATTGCTTGAAATATATATACAAGAAATACCTGTTTACGGCACTCTAATTCCGATATACTCCAACTGCATAGTGTTATCAAATGACAATCCTTACATTACCCTTATATCTACTTAATCTTCAGCGGTTCAGGCACATGTTTTATCTTGTCGTCCTTATCTACATTCACATCCAATCCGACATCTACCATCTTCCTTCAAGCTTTTGTACAATGGACAAATTGCCATTCCCCAATTATAATTATAGACTAGAGCTCAACTTATGATGAGCCTCCTGAAATCCCGAACAATAAATTGTGTGCCAATATACTAACAACAACATTATAATCAACGGCAGAAGATATATCTGCTTCTTTGGTACCATATCACTAGAAATAAACAGCTTTGCTGATAATTGACTGGTAATATAACAGGAAGTCACCACTACCCCGAAATCGCAATATAAGGCTACATTCTATCACTTATCTCGACTACCTAAAGAACATTAAGTATACGTAGTGGATTGTAGCCGCAGCAATACCAAGTCTGATGTAAAAGAGAAGAGCTTGGAAGGCAAAGTGATTTCGGCTAGAAATATACTAGTAACACGCCATCCAGAACTCATAGATTGTTCAATCATTCCCAGTTCCCCCTATCAGTTATCCTTCCCATTCTCAATCACCATTCATCAGACCTAAACCTGAATCTACCCTCGCGCATCCCCTTCTTACCCAGATATCATCAATCTTCCAGCTCTTGAATTATTTTCAGGAAATCAGAAGGCCTTGGAAATCCATACGCAACAAAATTCAGAGAGCATGGCCGTGCAGTGCAAAGTGTTAACTCCTGAGTTTTCCTCCACAGCAGCCCTCCTCGGACGACGCTTAAAAATTGATATTTTTTTTCTTATTCCTAACTATGAGCGTCGAATCAAAAGTCGAATGAACAACAATAACCTCCATGTCACTTTACCGGTAACACATCTAATAATGGAAGTTTCCCATCCTCTACCATTCCACATTCATCTTACCCCATCCTTTTCACATCCCCCCAAAACTCTAAATTCTCAACCCAAACGCAATATCAAATCCCAACTAAAATATTAATCTCAAACACAACTTAAACCAACAAGAACGTATTCTAGCTTACTTCAAATTGAGAATTCCCCATTAAGCCAACCGCATCCACAACCATCTTATCCCTTCCACACCCATCCCATCCTTTTCCCACCTCTCCAAAGCCTCCAAACCCCAACCCCACAATCAACCACAACTAAAACCTAACCACTCATTCCAATTTCAAACCCAACTTAAGCCGACACCACCGCACCCTAGCTTTCTTCCACCTCATCTCTTCTACATCCACATCATCCTTCCCCAGTCGTAAAATGCAAATCTCAAATCCAATCTCAAACTCATCTCAATCTCAGACTTCAAAAAAAGCTTCCCTGCCACCCCAACATATCATCCTCACGAGCACTGATAGAAATTTCCCATCACATTCCTTCCGAGCGCAGTAATGGAATAATCAACCCACTCGGACTAATCGTGAGTAGATTATGAGTAGAGTTTAAAGGCCCAATACTCTACCCATTTAAACACTAAATCCATCACCCCCTCAACATCCATCACCCCTCCTCTTCTTCTCCCCAAACCTCTCACCAAACCTCAAAAAACACCCACTTCCACGCACTCTTAAAAACATCCTGATACTCTTACCCAATAACGTATTTCTTGAACCCATTCTAAGCAAGTTTCAACAATAATACATAAAGCATCCGCATCCCCTATCTTCAAATAAATCATATATAATTCCAACTCTCAACTCTGACACATAGATAGCTTACTTATAATCCCAAGTCTTTGTAACAGCATGCCTTATATTCCCCCCCCCACTTGTCCCCTTTTCACATTCCTTACAATAAGTGTCCTTTATGCTTCAACACGGAAATTTCCCAAAACTCTAATACCCACCCTTCTTAAACCCTAATCGCAATATTAAACCTAACCCCCCCCCCCAAAGATACCCTAATTCATAACCCCCGTAAACCTTAACTCACCCCCCGGTAAACCTAAAAGCCCTTGAATTTCAGCCCAACAATGCCCAACTCACGAACCTCCAGCATCTCACTGCCCTTAATCCCTCTATTTCAACCCTAATCCCTATACTCCCTAACAGTATTCCCTCTCTACCTTACCCCCTCTCTCCGGTAGTTACAGTACTATCCTCAGATCCTAACCCACAAACCTCCCTCCCACACCACCTACCGCCCAAAACGATATCACACCCAACCTACAGACCCCCCAAATCTCCCAAGCTCCTCGTAAATACCCCAATCAGTCCACCACCCACGCCACCTCATCGGTAGATACCGCCCTCCCAGGACCTCCCCGAGTTGAGCGCAAGGATGATCCTTCCACCTCATCCCAAAAATACGCTTTCCCTACCTAGCAAGGGTCACAAGGGATATCCCTCTTCCCCATCACAGACCGCTATACCTCTTCACACAAATCCTCCCATTCAATTCCGATTCCTGTATATCTCAAACCCATTTCTTGACAGCAAAGGCGCAAGTAATATGATCCCGCAAAGAACTGAGCGTGTAAAAGCCTAACTCACATAATTTGAAGCAACCTATAAGAGATAGGAAAGCGGGTTGGAAGGCCATCAAAGCACGAACCACCCCAAGCTCCATCACGCAAGGACAAGCCCATATACAAGTGGCGTGAGGCAAGAGACAAGGACATACTGCCGTATGGGGTAATGAACGGCAGATAGATGGATTTGCATGATCGTGGTGGGGAATCGTTGAGACGGTGAAGCATTCAAGATGAGATGCAAGAGGCTGCAAGCTTACTTGTAAGAAAAGTTGTCGACGAAATCAAAGACATGGGAAATTGAGAGTGATAATTATGAGATTAGAAATTAGCGTCCGCTATCGTATCCCCCCCAATCTACACCCTCCCCTTCCCCTTCAACATCATTACCCTCCCCTCCCCTCATCACTCAGTCACTCACTCCTCCCCTCCCGAAACTCATCACTGCGATCCCACCTCAGATACCCAACCGTGGTCCTCACATCCTCATAACTGAGCTTATCCACCAAATGATCAGGAACACCATACGTCCTAAGAACCCCTTTGTACTCGCTCCACTGCGCATTTCGTCTCGCTGCGCGCTGCTCCCGCGTATCCGGGGAGCGGCCGGGGGGAGCGGCCGGGAGGAGCACCTTCATACTCGCATGGTATGGCGGCGGCGGCGATGTAGGAGGGCATGCACCTTATTTGTTCGTCCATGGCGGCGCCGAGGGTGAGGACTTCTTCTTCTTCTTGAGCGGGTGGGGTTGTTGTGGCTGACGTTGCTTCGGTGTCGAAGGGGTCTTCTGCATCCTGGATATCATTTGGGCTCGCTGCCTGGGTGTTGGATTCGAGGGTGTCAGAGTCTTGTTGTGTGTTCAGGTCTGCACTGTCTTCCTCGGTTTCGAGACCGTCGGTGTCATTTGGCAAATCCTTTCCTTCCTCTCCTTCTGCCTTAGCTTTCGCTTCTGCAATCTCAACCTTTCTCATCCGTTCCTTAATCATCTCTCGTTCAGGATAAGCCTTGGCAGCTATGAATGGCACAAAAAACTTATCCCTCTGCGCCTCGAAATGGGCCACGCCTGCCAGTGGAAAGTTGATCGTATCAAGTATACTCCGTCGCCAAACCCACTCTTCCGCATCCGTCACCGTTATCCCAACTCTAGCCATCAGAAAAGCATATCGGATCAAGGCAACGCAAAATGTCGTCCACCATGTGATTTCCTTCTTATCGATGGTTCCATGGTGTTGACGAAACCCGAGAGTCCATGGCTTGTTCGGTCGAGATGGGCTGATGTTAATGGCTGTGTAGTGGGCGATGTCGCGAACAACGACTGGCAAACCATTGGCGTATGTTCCAGGTTTTCGTTGACCAGACACGTACGATTTAATATCCCAGAGCTCCTCGCAATCGTAGATCGCTTTGGTATAGGTTTTTGGAGTGAATCGACTGCCAAGTTCTGTTACCGAATACAGCCCGTACCTAGCATCGACTAACTCTGATTTATCGAACTCTGTCCCTCCGGTCAATCGTTGACACCACTGATCGTTTCTGAATCTGCTAGAAAACCAGGTTTCAATCTCGGTTTCGCAAAGTCCATATAAAACCATGATATTCTTGACGCAGCTGATTCCAAGAGGGCTATCCCAGGGCACATCTGGTAGACTTATGTGCAGATGCAAAGCTTCCGTTCCCATAGATTCAAAAAAGGCAAATTGTTCCGACAGGTCTTGAGGGAGTCTTGTCTCTTGAAACTTAGACCAATGAGAGGCTAGCCCTTGTTGGATCTGTTTTAGCATTGAAGACCAGGTTTCCTCCTCCTCATAATCCAACACCGAACTGACGAGCTCGGCGCCTGATACGCGATAATTAGCCTTCGCGTTTACGAAATCAATATCCAGATATTTCGAGAGGTCTTGCCGATCGGGATTCAAACTATCGTCGATTGTTACATGCCAGGCATCTGATCGCGCTTGTTTTGGATGTTGAGCGAATATCACCCGTCCGAGAGGCCCAGCTTTCTTGGTCTGAGTTTCGTGTTCGTGGCTCAGATATATCGCAAGGTACTCGGCTAATGACAACAAGATTCCCCATGCCTCAGAGTTTGTTGTCGCGGTGTGCTGACTTTCCCTTCTCTGCCCAAAAGCTCTTCCCAAAGCCGAAAGTCTTCATTACTCCAAAATCCGATTCCGTTTAGACTTATAAGGTGTGTTGAGCGGATGCCTTCGTTCGTCTGTCCAGGCTTGATGTACCGATTTTACTACCACAAAGTCGAGCTCCAATTCAAGTCCGAATACTACACGTGGCCTGTCCGGATCCTCTTCCTTGCTCAATTGTTCTCGTTTCCTACGGTCCAGTCCATCATCGCTCAGCTTTCGTTTCAATACTAGAGGCATGGTTAACCACCGTTTAATGGTGCTATCGTGTTTTTCGAGTCTGTGTTTGACGTATGTGGGTACGAGGATCGAGCGAGAAAACGGGATTTTAACCCGTAGTGCCTAATCTAGTCCTCAGCCTGGTCGATGCTCGTAGAATTTGGTTTCAACGAAGTGCACCTTTGTTCAACTTCCGCGTATGTTTCCTGGCAAACGAACAAAGGCCGCAGAAAGACTCGACTATTACTTCCGCAAACATACATCGTGGACTCTGAACAAAGGACGAATTCTCCCGATTGTTCACTTGTGGCACCTTGGTCGTCAAAACAGGGATCCTGGGTCTTTACGGTTGTCGGTGTTTACGATCGATGTTCGTAGAAAAAATTAAAAGCTCCACATTCCATCTTCAGCGATCCTCCATTCGTACCGGCGAAAGACTTCGGGTCTTGTGGAAATGGAATTCATGATATTGATCTCGGCTCGATGTAGGGGTCGACCTGTCATCCTCGTTCGAAAATCGTAGCGATGGTACCGTCGTGCTTCGCGTTCGTGCATAACTTTGTGATCCTAATTCATCTGTAAAATGATCGGATCGAGTCCTGCCAGCACAGCATAATCTCATAAAGAATGGTTTGCAAGGTGGGAGACATGTCGTGATTATACCAACGAAAAGTTCGATTGAGGTCCAGTAGCTGTACTCGAAACCATCATCTATAGGCCAATGATTAGTACATTCCCTAGACAGTGGTTGCAAACTTACAATTCCGATCTTGGCTGCTGACCAAGACAGATAGGTAGTAGACGCGGAATGCAGACGCGACACATGTCCTAGAATTTATCAGTAAGAAATAATCAAGCACAAGAGTCTACAACATACAAACCACCTAGTCCCATCAAAAACATTACCTGAAGCTTTTGTCGATTTGGAATGCTGAGCCCTGCAGTGTGTCAGTGGAAGCAGATTATTTATATCAAACAACGTACGCCATAGGTGCTTCATGGGAAGTATAAAGACTGTAACATCAGTAACCACAATGATACCAGATGACGTGTAAAGCAACACGTCCGGATTTAGACATTCTCGTTTCCCACCCCCAAACATTCGGGACCAAAATGAGTGCACGGGATCGCACTGAAATATGAGTACAAAAGCCATGGTTGCGGATGAAACCACGACCAATGCCATCAAAGCAAATATGATATGTCGGAACCGTCGAGATTGGCCTTGGAAGACACGCAGGTAGAATGCGAGCACCGACATTTTACCAGCTCCAGTAGCGATGAGATATACCCATTGAATCATCCATAGGACCTGGTAAAGAATGTTAGAACTAGCTTGTCGAAAGAACGGCTTGTTGGAAAGTAGTTCTTACTTTGAACATCTCGGGAAAATCCTCAAATGGAATATCTGTAACATGCTTCCAGCTGCCCAGTTCAAGATCTGAAGTACGTCAGTTACAAAGCCTCCAAAGAAACGGTCAACCTACAGTATATCCAAAGACCTGTGTTCGCTAGACCTAGCAGCTAAAATCACAAAGCTTGATTAGTAGGTGATTGGAAACAGAAGTCTCGGTCGAGAAAGGCAATCGCAACCAAACACAGGATTGTTTACCCAAGCCAAAAGCATCCACCAGTCGTCAGGGCCGAAATATCTGCTAATTTGACATCTTGTATAGAATCGCAAGAGGACAACGATCGATGAGATGCCCACGAGCACAACATCGATCACCAAAAGGATATCCTTTCTGTAAGAGTAGTCCTACGACAAACATTAGCAAATCACCAGAACGCCTGGAACGTCGGTGGCCTACTCCATAATCAGGCTTCGGCGGATATCCGTTCATAACGATTTACGGTCCGTAGACGTGTCTCCTGGACGTTGGAGACAAGACTCTTCCTGTTACTCCAGTTTGTTGAACGCGTGGGAGACTTTTCAACGCGAAAATTACACAAAACAAAAATGACGACGAAAAGATCGTAGACTTGCTTTTGCGACTAAAAACCCGTTGATCTGGTCGAACCTTGGGGGTGGAGACGAGAAGAGGATTGAAGTAGGGGGCGGGGGAATCTTAACTTAAGAGGAAGGAGATGCAACGTGGAAGCGATGGTGGACGAAATGTTGGCCCAGATGCTTACCGGATCCAGTCTTGGGAAAAGATAGTGCCAACTGGTTGGCTAAACACCCCTGTGGCAGAATACCCGACCGACTGGGGGAGGTCAACGCACAGAGACCGCGGCTGCAGGGTAAACATCCGCCGCGGCGAAGCTTGCTCAGAGAGACCGAAAGAGCAAGCATTGAAGCTGATCAATTGGCCAATGTCTTTGAAACCCGGAATAACGGTCAGGGAGGCCCGACGAGCAGGTCTGTCGTTTTTGGGTTCCCTCGTGGCCTCATATCTACGTACAAGAGCCCGCAGAAACACTTGATTTCGGTCAGCTCTCTGGCGAACTCTGGCGAGAGGAGAACACGCTGTGTAATGGTGACACTGCAAAAGTCCAGTTAAGCGCGAACGCAACCAACTGGATAAAGGGCATCGCAGGACTTGGCTGGGAATACGGTATAGGCGAGGGGTATGCCGTTGGTGCTCCGACAGGCCTGCGTTGCATTACCAGAAAAGCGTGCTGAAAATCTCCATACACGGGACGCAAAAGGAATTCGCAGGCACCTAAAGACGAATGAAGCCCCCCGGAGCGCCCTGACCTTGCCTGCTAACGGGAAAGACTTGGATGTGGAATCTCGATTTCGGTTTGGTCCCTGCCGTCAGCCCACGATGACATGCAATCCTCAATGGTCGGCGAGCTTCTTCCAGGGTCCTCGTCCACACTAAGCCTTGTCCATCAATCGATTCCTGCTGAAAGTGGCGTGCTCGTCTTTTCCCGGGAACGTCAGGGACTGCCCGCACCAATTGCGGTCTCACGAACAGTGTGGGGTAGTCGGTGTATGCATGTCGAGGATCTTGAAGCGAGGACGCGTTGGATGGCTGTCACAATGGGATGACCAGGGATGGACGAGCAGTCCTTTCTGGATGGTGTGACCTGGGAGAGAACGTCGAAGACTCGAGATGTCCTCAACGAGCAACCTCAGACTCAAGACACAACCCGCTAAAGAACGGAGTATGTGGTTGCGGAGTTGGGTCTCGTTTGAGAGAAGACGGGTGGAAGCTTGGAAGCTTCGTCTGTCCTAGAAAGGAAATGCTCTCTTTCTTGAAACCTTGCGAGACTTTCACATTGAGTAGAAATTCTCCGTCGCGATCAAAGCACTCGGTGAATTCCCTGAACCAGCTCTTCTCCTCCCTTCATCACAATTTCGTGATGTCTGAGATGACTGCATCAAACGTATGCACCCTTTCGCTTTCGGTATTTGATAAATTGAATTGTGTTTAGGCTTCAGGTTCCGTAGCCCATTTGGCATCGAATTATCTCCCCGACACGGGAATCGAGAGGTCTGAGAGACCTGTCCCTGACGCCATGTTGGGGGGAATTTCCGACTCGACCGCATCACACCACTGCATATCACGGATCGGGACGTAACATGTGGCGTCCAGTTGTAGATGAGTTCTCTAGCCGCCGGTTTGTGAGTTGCATTTGCATTCGGCGTTGTCAGCAACTGAGGCTCTCAGATACAGATGAATGCCAATGAAATTGGCTTCTGTGAGGAGTCGTAATGATTTTGATTGAAAAGCAGTCTCTGCCGCGATCAAGTTCGGAAAATGCCTTCAGTTATTGATTTGGATGCGCGGTGTGATTGTGATGTATCAGCCATCACGGCGAGGAAGGGCCAGAAGGCGGCTTAGAATGCGGAGAACTTCTTGCGAAAGAATCTCACTGTAATACTGATGGGCATTAGGAGAATACCTCAATTCACGGGGTCAAGTGTACTTGCGATATCAAAGGTAAAGATGTCCAGGTGTCGTTGCTCGTCACTTGGTGCTGTTGTTTTGTTGTCGAAGTGTTCGCGAGTTGATTCGAATATTTCGACGCGTAACTCCACCAGCGTCCGAATAGCTATGGAGGAGCAGTGCGTATTGTGATCACACCCACTTGGCGGATCTTAATAATTGTACGAGTAACTTGACTTCCACATCCATTTTATTTGTCACATTCTATGGTCCTCACACCAGATCTTCCATTCGATCCTCTTCTGCAGCTCAAGATACCCGAACTATGTTACTATGAAGTCCAAGTCACATAGACTGAGCTCATTACATGCAGATGGTTGCAGTATTCTCTCTCGAAACTTCTCACAAGAAAGGCCACGTAACCTTCTTTTCCTGACCTGATTTTTATCGAGCAAATAACATTTCCAAATGTTCGCGGCAAGTCATCGTTCGATGCCATTGACCCCAATTTTATACCAGTCGTCGCGCCGCGTCAACACACAGGGAATGTCTGTAACCCTGAAACCTCTTTCCCGCTATTGGTATCTCATCAGACAGATGAAGGAGTCAATTTCAAAGCATTGTTCAAGTGCAAAATAATACCGGGAGAATCACACTTCGTCTTACTCTGCTTTCAGCCGAGTTTTTCAATTCGGCATCGATCAGCCCGTGGAATCAAGAGCAGCTGATGGAGGATACTGATGGCAAGAATCTCTTCTCGAACACGCCACCAAGGTAAAGCAAGCCATCTTCAAAGGTGCAGTGGTAGGCATGTGCTTATACTTGTGAGTGATAAGCAAAAGAGTCATCTTCTGACAGAAAGGTGGTCTACAGAGAACAACTCTTCCTGTTCACATCGCACCGGTGGTCGGACATTCTTGATTCTACTGAACAGAACTGTCTTACAATTCCAATCATCTGCATAGAGGTGCTTGCAACTAGCAGCCGCACCAATTGTGAGCCCCGAATACCACACACAAGGCAAGTTCCATGGCTTGCTTTTTTCATATTCGACAGTCAGGAGCCACACATAGCGGCACATCGATTGAAGTGTGTCTATGGATCATCGAAGCTTCCAGACCTTCTCAATATGCGTGTGCAGAGAAAGGTGTGGCAAAGTTCGATACGAACAGACACTTTGCCGATAGCCATGGACCGTCGACTCCAGTATGAAGATCAAGATCGATGTTTGGATATCCTTCGGTGCTGTCGAAATATTACCGTAGCCACGAAGCCTCGATCCAGAACACTTCGTCGTTGCAGTTGCAGAAGCTAAATTCTCTAGCAGGTCCATGGCTTGTAAACAGACCATTTACACACGACAACCGTAAAGAAGACAAATGAAAGTGAAGATAACACACGGAAGCCAGACGAGTTCGAAGCGCCCCCAAAACCGAGATAACTTGCTCGGTCCTCCATGTCGAATTGACAATCATTGATACCTCCCTTCGAACAGTCTCTCGTCTTCGCTATTCGCATCGCCGCCAAACTTCGGACGACGTATGGCAATTCGCATATTGTCAGCCTGAGAAGAATAGAGATATGTGGCAACTCGTAACACCATCGTCACTGTCGTTCTCCTCGTGGTTCCCGCTATTCTGTTAAGATGCAAGCCTTCCGACGATGAATTGGAGCTGGGGCCACTGCTTTAATCAAGAGATTTAATATAGCCAAAATGGCCAACATGATGAACATCTCACATGCAATTCTCACTAGCATTGGAACAAATAGACGAGTCAAAAAGATTTAAGGAATGCAAAACAACAACGAAAAACTGGAAATAGCAAGAGCTCACTCGGATATCGGAAGATGTCATCCGGACGTTTAAACAGTTCGTCAATTTATTTTGTTAGGATTACAATCCCACCGCACTCCAAAGGTGTCTGCTAATTCTACCCTCTATGTACTTGAGTGCATATCCAAGATGTACGGAAGAAGAAGGGGTGAACGGTGTATTGATGATGGAAAAAGAATGCGCACGAGAAGTGCATTATTGACGGCCGGTAG
Organism: Glarea lozoyensis ATCC 20868; assembly: GCF_000409485.1. Taxonomy (NCBI): domain Eukaryota; kingdom Fungi; phylum Ascomycota; class Leotiomycetes; order Helotiales; family Helotiaceae; genus Glarea; species Glarea lozoyensis. The sequence continues at coordinate 2,961,922 of NW_007361002.1, read as the reverse complement.
CCGAAACAAGTGAGTTGAGTTTTAATCTGCTTCATCAATTTATTCTTGTCACGGCACCTTCTAATATTATTCTAGGACCCTCTATCGCGCGGAGTCCAACAATCGCCACGAGTAGTATGATACCGGTTGATATGACATTCCCTTCCTCGGGGGGACCAATAATCCCCAGGCTGGACACGATTATGCGCAAAGCATCCCCTGTTTTGGCGCTGTCGCCTTGCATCTATTTCTCTCTGCCTGTTCTGTCTTTTACGAGCAACACATATCCGCCTCGCATACTCCGTCTCAAGACTATCCCGATGACAACTTTCACACAACCTCCAAGGTCTATCATTACCATCCTTACCAGTACCACCACACCTCAAACACTGTATAAAGAGCACACCATTCTTCCCATACGCAGTTCCTGGCGGTGCGACCACCCCATCACCGCCACTTTTCGCATCCTCTTCTCGACACGGCAGACATACCCTTACATCCCTCTCCTCAGCCCCTTCTCGAATCATCAAACAGCTAAAACATCTCACATACGTTACACCCCGAAAGGTCCACCAGTGACCATGCAAAAAGAACTTAAAGCCGCGATTATGTAGGATCTGTGGTGCACACTCCTTGCAGATGCGAATTGGCGCTTTGGACTCAGGAGGGTGTTTGTGGAATATGATCATCTCGTGGGGAAATGCTTTCATGGGACGGAGTGTTATGCAGCCGAAACAGACGAGACGATCGGATTTCCAGTTGAATTCGAGAAGTTGGTCGTAGGTTGCTGCTGGGAATATGGATCGGAAGAGATGGTGCACCATTCGGAGGACTTGGATGTCGAACAAGCCTAGGTATGCTCCGATCATGAATTGAATCTCTAAGGGGAGAGCTAGTATTGGAGCGGGCATCTTGGGTACAGATTTGGTAAGTCGCTCAATTTTACGGATGCAAAATATTCTGTCTTCTTCTTAAGTGACGGGATTAAGCCAGATTGACCACAGACATACTTCAGAAATCCTTCTACAACAACAGCGACTCAAATCTTCGTATATGAACGTCCTGTTTTCAATTCCAACGTCGGCTTCTTGTTGGTCGGGCGACTCAATTCCAGCCCAATAACTGCCCGACGTTTGCCTCTATTTTTGGGCCGTAATACCGTCGCCTTTGCGTAAGGCTCCAGAAGACCGAAATACGTACAAAAGCGGAGTGAGGCAACATGCCGTGCCTAATGCGCACTGTTGCAAGGGTCGATTCCTTCGTCGTTCTTGGGACCAGTCAGCTGAGAGCTGAAAGAATAAGCATAAACGTCAGCGATCGATCGTTGGTTGGCGTAAACGAGACATTTGTACAACTCGAGGTGAGAAAGGTACGCTTCTTTTTTGAACACTTATTACTCGAAGGAGATTGCTCTTCTATCGTCTACTCATTTCCCAGCTCCGCAATACTCATCAAATATACACCTTCCCACATTACCATCTGCTCTCTCCACCCTATACCTTCTCCTTACACGCATCAATCTTCTTAAAACACCACTCCCACAACACCTCTCCCTTCCCATTCTCCATCGCCTCCCAAATATCCCCCCTCGGATTCTTCCTCCTCTCCTGCACCCTCCCCCAAGGAATAACATACCCACCCCCCACCCCCTCCCCCAACCCCGCAAACACCTCCGTATACGCCCCCATCTTCACCGGATGCAACAGGAACCACCTCACAAAAACCATCACAACCCGGTTCACACTATCATAAATCGTCGTATTCAAATTCCCCGGGTTCTGACACACGCTCACAATCCCCTCCTTCCCGTACCTCTTCTGGAATTCATTCGAAACGATAAAATTCGCCGCCTTACTCGTCGAATAATTAACCGTCGCGTCTTTACTCCCCCCTTTCTCAAGCTCCGATAAAGTGTACCCGCCCTTCGGCGCACCGCCTTCCATCATCCACGAGCTCGTCCATACGACGCGAACGCTTCCTGCTGGAGCAGACGCTGCGGCGGCGCGAAGTTGCGGGACGAGCAATGTACTGAATAATAAGGGACCGATCACGTTAACGCCCATATTGGCTTCAATACCCTGTTCAGTCTTCGTGCCTACCGGCACCGTTCCTATCCCCGCGTTATTCCACAACACATCTAATTTCCCCTCCAGATTCTGGAATTTCTTCGCTGCAGCGCGCACGGAGTGGAGATCATTCAGATCGAGCTGCAGGAATTTCAAATTCTTTGCGTTTTCCGAATTGGATGAGGTGATAGTTTTGATGGCGGCGCTGGCGCGTTCGGACGAGCGAGATGCCATGTAGATGGTCGCGCCGGTTGGGTAGAGGAGTTTGATGAGCTCGAGACCGACGCCGGCATTTCCGCCTGTTATGATGAATATTTTGCCCTTTTGCGAGGGGAGGGAGGATTCGGTGAGTGTTGGAGGGGGAGGGAAGTATTGTGTTAACATTGAGGAGAGTGCCATGATTGCTATTCTTGATTTGATTTCGTGCGGTTTTTTTTTTGATCGATCTTGAAACCTAAAACAAAACCAGAAGAGATGAGGATCGTGTTTTCTATATTTTCAAGATTTGGGCAAACCTCACCTTTATAACCCCCAAATCCTCCCTGCCTGGATTCTTAGCCCACTGAAATCTCCCATCTGAGTAAGCACAAGCCTCAACACACGACCAATCATGAGCGTCATCTCACCTTAAATACCCTTATCAGCTCACCATAATCACCCCAAAAGGATTTCCTTCATGGTTTAAATAAGTTAAAAAGCCGAAGACCTGAGGAAATCATATGCGGAGCTGGCAGCAAATCCACTCAGCTCGCTCCGTAAACGGTGGCGGGCTTGTGAGTGGTTGAGGTGGTGAAGCGAGGATGCTGGGGTATTGAAATGGTCTACGATGGGTAAGCGTATAAAAACCGACGGAACCTCTGGAGATTTGAATTCTGATATGATTTGCAATGTGGTAGCGAATGGAAGGGGTAGTCTGCGGCGGGAAATCTCGCGCGAGAACCCTTTAAATGGTTGAGATACGCATTGAGTTGGTTGAAAAGGGCCGAGACTCTGGAGTTTTGGATCGAGTGCTTGTGAGTTGCGTATAAGTATGCAGAATTGGTGGGGGGTGGTACTACTGAGGTTGCGCAATTGATTGAGGGTGTGAAAGGGAGAGGTTGTGTGTGGTTGAAGAGAGTAAGAAAATCGAAGGAATTGAGAAAATGGAAGGAACTGATATCCTGCGCAACGCCTAATATCTTATTCTAATTTGTATATATTACTTCTGTCCCATTAACTATACTTGTACCCATATATACACCATCCCTTTCCTCACCTCCTGATGCGACACGATTCTTTTGTGCGAAGGAGGGTTTTGAGTGCGAGGGAAAATTGGGGATTGATTTAGTTCTGGACTAAATTCTGTGTGTGGGAATTCAAATTGCAAGGTGTGTTTTTAAAAAATCATAAAGACCCTCGGTGTATGAGGGCACTCCAAATATTCATTTTACAGCTAGAGGAGGATATTATGAAAATAAACCTAGGTGAAGAGGTACAAAGCTTGCGATTGAAGATTCACAACTTACCCTTACAATTCTACAAAGATCTTTTATACAACAACATAGTGCGCTGATGTTACGTTTATAGTTCCGGATAACTGAGAACTAAGAAAACAGTGACACGATGTAAACTTTTGAGATTTAGATGTGTGTAATCTCAAAGATTAGTATAGTCTCACTCTCTATGTGGTCCATTGGCAGAGATATTAAGGTAGAAATTTCCGATTATCCGGGGAGCTTAGTAATGATTCTTATCCTTGGATAGTTATATCTACTATGGGTGAGACGAAAATTCAGTCTGTAAATCTTGATTTATTTAATAAGACTAATTCTATTTTGAGCGATTCCAATGAGATGTGTATCGAAGAAGGCATCTTGAATGAATTTGTTCAAATCTTTTGTACATTCGATAGAGCCATCCGTTCTATCCCCATTGACGCCAAATGTGCTTAGGAAATTGCAATGCTAATATACATTTCGCTTGTTATGTAGCAATTATTTTGACTCCGAAAACAGCAAACACCATATTAGCTCATACATTTGCAAAACGTAAACGTATTCGACATGATCACGTGTCGTTGCAACACCCTTCACCCTTTTCCACGGACACTAGAACCAAATTTCAAGGAGAAAGTTTATTAGTTAGGTGCAAGAGGATGATCAGAGTGCGGTGTGCTAGATCTGATACAGTCCATACATATTTTCCCGGTCCAAGCAACACTTGAAACATCCGATGAAGCCCTATTTAACAATACGAACCTATCTTCTGTAGTATTTCGGCACTCCGGGATGTGGTGAGTGGTGGCATAATCGATGATATTCAGAGTATTATGGATGATGTCGCGCAGTTGAGGTGCTGCACTCCTCAGCTCGACCAAAAATCGGTCGTGGATTTGATAATATGGAGTTGGGACATCCTCGTCCTCATCGAACATGGCAGAGCAAGAACAATTCTCCCAATATTCCATCAAAGTTTCCCCCGCTGTATTGAGCAAGTGTACTTGGTATTCGACCCTTTTTTCTTGTAGGATGACTACTTTGATCTCAGAAATTGTCTCGATTGCGATTGTGTACGGGACTTACCACACAGTCTAACGAGAACCATTGGGTCCAGAAAGCCTCCATATTCAGTCACTGCTAGGTAGCTTTCAGTGTATTCTGTAATCCACTTGTTGGAAAGTGCTTCAAAGCCTTCTTCGTTTCGAAAATAGTAGGCTGCCGCCATGAGTTTCCAGTGCCGCTGATCGGGTGCCCTACATTTCCTACACCTATGTTTTGCATCATCAACCTCCATCCACGACTTTATGAGGTATTTCAAGCACTGCGAACAATCGTACTTGTCCGCCATGTAAGCAACTCTCAACACCATATCTGGCTCAAGTGGGTCTGGTATATCTGATGTCCTTCCATGCATAGCACTGAAGATGATCCACAAGGCGTCCGCGTCGTCCTCTGGGAGAGAGATCGTCTTTGTCTTGTTCGAAATGCTCTTTTGGCCTTCTGCAAAGTTGGTCCCCAGCATTGCCTCGAACACCTTGGAATGTGTGCGAACGAAGATGGATACGACTTGTAGTCTCACTGCATCTGGACCGACGAGGAAAACTGCGTCTCCGAATGGCGCGATTTGACCCAGCAGAGGGGCGGAAGAGATTGCCGTCACCATAATGGAGGCCGTATTGCGATGGTGCCGCAGGTGGGGGTTTGAGGGTGTGGATGGGTGTGTGTTGTGGTTGGAGAGGTTGAGAGATGGAGCAAGTCAATTCGGGTTTGTTGTGTTGACTTTGTGACAGATTAAGCGAACGTCTCGTTTGAGCACCACCTGGTGGCTTTTTGGCAAGATAGGAAGGCGCGAAGGGTGTTGGACCATGGGATAGTAGTGCGGATTTTCTATCCAAGAAAATTTGAGTCCAGAAAGTGCTTGGACATCATTCAGTCAATGACAGCTTGAAAGTGAGGTTTGAAGTCGCAGCTTATGAGAGACCTGCCATTTAAGGTAGGTACCATTTGATCCAGAAGCCACGACAACAGAACATGTGTGCCAAATAATATGGAAGGTTTTGATTTTTCTACCAATTGCAATACTTCTCCTGGAACTCCATGTTTGTATGTTGATTCGCAAGATCGGATTTGCTTGCGTCCTATCTGTAGGCGACTTCCACCAGAGCTCCATTTAGAATTTTAGACTAGAAGAGTTATACTTTGTTTTCAATCGAGAAATGTCTATGAAGTTGAGTTTCAATAGTTTCATGTGAGAAAAGGCGCTCAGGAGTCTGAGCTTGGTAGTTCTAATGATCAGTTTATTGATTTTCCAGATTGTCAGTGATCGGTTATGAAGGACCTGTTGTCAAACTCGAACGTCAAGACGTTGGAAGAATTCATCCTTTGCTGTACAAAGCCGTAAGCCATGATGTAGTTTGGTATGACGCTATGTAAGCATCCGATTTCAAACGGCAGGAACAAGAGAAGTTGATGTGACGTCGTTGCATCACAGCTTGCCATTGGTGGGTCCCGAATAAGTCCCCTCCATCGTCCTACCATGAGAGTTATACAAGAACATCACGGCAACTCTCAACTATACACTAGACAAATACGAGGCATGAAATGTCACACAAGTCACTCTTTTCTCACTTAAATTTTCTTCACTTGACCGCTTCTTCATTTAAATTATCAATGAACCGCAATGGACGAGGAGTCAGCTATTTCATCCAAAGTCGACGAGATGGCTGTGAACAAGATTACAGATATTGAGACGCCCGCAATATCTGTAATCCAAAGCAACAATTATGACAATGTCGAAAAGAAATCAGAAAGTGTTCTTACGATATACGAAAATGAAGAAGGGGGTGATGCAACTCGTGAGCCGGCTTCGGAACAACCAGTGCAGTCAGGAGAAGACTTCACAGTTCTGACCGGCAAACAAAAGAAACTTGTAATCTTTACAGCTTCATTCGCATCTATCTTTTCTCCCATGGCAACTTCGATATATTGTGAGTTTCAGATATATTATTCATCAGACAACAGCTCCTAACCGAGTCAGATCCGTCACTCGACACAATCTCAAGAGATTTAAACGTTTCAAATACCCATATAAATCTTACTATAACCTTCTTTCTCGTTCGTACTTCCCCTCAAAAATCACCGAACGCAGCTGAAAAAAGGTTCAGGTCATCCAAGGCATCGCGCCATCATTCGTTGCAGATCTAGCCGACAACCTAGGCCGACGCCCCATGTATATATTCTGCTTCATCATTTTCAACGCCGCAAACATCGGATTGGCATTGCAAAACGACTTCAGGGCTCTTCTCCTCTTGAGAGTGTTGCAAGCGGCCGGGTCTTCGGGCACGATCACCTTAGCGAATGGAGTTGTTGGAGATATCACCACTTCAGCAGAACGCGGGAAATACATCGGACTCACATCAATGGCTTTTGTTTTCGGGACTATGGTTGTACCTCTTCTGGGAGGTGCTATTGGACAATTCGCGGGCTGGCATTTTCTCTTCTGGTTTCTTTTCATCTTCTCGTCTGCGGTCAATATCCCGCTTATCCTGTTTCTTCCCGAGACTTGTCGGAATGTCGTTGATAACGGGTCAATTCCTCCGCCATTCTTTTCGAAGAACTTGACCGACTTGGTGCGTCATAAGAATCGAAGAAAGGCTGGATTAGAATATGACAAAATGAAAGAGGTGGAAATTCGCAGGGCATACAAATTTCGACTCCCAAATCCGCTATCTACGCTCAAAGTTCTTGGCGACCTTGAGAGTGCAATTATTTTGACAACAACTGGTCTCTCATTTGGCTGCTTCTATGCAATCAGGTAATCATTACCTTCATGTCATATATCTGACTGTTCTAACATATTTCCTTCCCAGCACCGGCACCTCCAAATTATTCCACGAACTCTACAATTTCAACCAGTTACAAATCTCCCTCATGTTCATCCCTTTCGGCTGCGGAAGTATTCTAGCAGTCCTAACCATCGGCAAAACCGTCGACTGGAACTATCGCCGCCACGCCGCCAAACTCGGAATCCCCGTCATCAAGAATCGCTTTCAAGATCTCACCAACTTCCCTATCGAAAGAGCGAGAATTGAAATCGTCCTTCCCGCGATTTTTATGGCTGGTACATTCACTATCGCGTACGCCTGGATCATGATGCAAAAGCTCATGCTCGCTGCACCTGTCATCGCGCTTTTCTTTCTCAGCTGTGGACTTACCGCTTGCTCCCAGGTCCTCAATATTCTTATCGTCGATATATATCCTGGAAAACCATCAACCGCCACGGCAGCAAACAACATCGTACGATGCGAAATGGGGGCGGTTCTGACCGCAGTGATTCTGCCATTGATGAATGCAATTGGAACCGGATGGGCATATACGTTGTTGGCGCTTCTGTTCATGGGGTTTAGCCCGGTGCTTATGATGTTGATGAAGAAGGGACCGGAATGGCGTAGAGTGAAAAAAGATAGGGATGAAAAATCTGCGGTTGGGACGGGCGATACGACGCCGGCTATGACGTTGAATGAGTGTATGATTACTATTAGGGAAGATTCAGCGCGATGAATCAGAAAAGGTTCCAAGCACGGTTATCGAACGCCATATAGTTCACAAACACGGATTTATGTGGCTTTTCCATCATAAATAGCTTTGCAGTGGTCATCATGCCAGGTGCTTCTTAGCGATAACTTAAATCCGACGTCGAGACTCGAGACGAATTGCACGATTTGCTTCAAAACTTAGATATATTCCATTCGTTTGATGTTAATAGACTTCCACAAAGAATAGATTGCAACAATATTCAATCAAAGACAATTCTATATTTTGGGGAACGTGTGTTGGGCCGAGATCCGAAGTGATGAGTGATCACCTCCGACCAACACCTTCAAATCTCCAGTTCTAAGGATTACGAAAGGAGACATAATAGATACTAAGAAAGGCATAATCTCCTGATTGGGAAAGAGCTATGCATATCGACTCCGAATGTTTGAAGATAGGAGCGGCGGTCTTCGGGAGAATGTCGATGTCCTGAAATGATGAAGGATCACAATTGTATCAAATTGGAGGAAGACAGTATTCTGCAGTAGTGGAAAAAGAATGGTTATCCGTTTTCCGGTATAGGAAATAGGAGAGAGGTTTGTCGGGTGCGAAATTCGGAGGGTTACTTGTCATGGCCGAGTCCGAAGGTGCCGCGAGGATGTATATATGAGATGTCAATTCTTAGATCAAAATCCCTATACCTTCACCATTTCTTCAAAGCAGTACCTCATCTTCCTCAGAACCATTCCCTACCCTCACAACTCACATTACCACCTCACCACCACTCCCAAAACCACAAAATATGCCAACAGTCCTCCTAACCGGCTCCTCAGGCTTCATAGGCTTCGCAACCCTCACCCGCCTCCTCACCTCAAACTACAACGTAAAAGCCATTCTGCGCACCTCTTCTCAAATCCCCAAGATCCAGCGCGGCTTGGCTCGCTCTCTTCCCCTTTCCAATCTCAACTCGAACCGTGAAATGAATGAAGAATTGGCGAAAAACGTCGAATTCATAATCATCCCCGATCTAAGCGCAGAAGGCGCTTTTGATGGTGTATTAGAAGACGTGGAATATATAGCACATGTCGCTAGTCCGATGGGTATGGATGTGGTTAGTTCCCTCTCTTAATTCAACTTAGGAGGAGGGGAAAAGAGACTGATGATCCAGAGCGACGACTACGAACGCGATACTATCCAGCCCGCCGTGAAAATGTCAACCAACATCCTATCCGCCGCCTCAAAAATCCCAAGTATAAAACGCATCGTCCTTATCTCTTCAATCGGCGCATTGCTAGACGTCGATAAATTCGCAACCGGAACTCTAAAAAACGAACCATTCACCGGTAAACCTCTTCCCATCTCCCCCAAAAACAAAGCTAACCCCCCACAGCAAGCGACCCCATCCCCCTCTACCCTCCCCACAGACCCTACGCCCACCCCCTCCTCGCCTACGGCGCCTCCAAATCCCTCGCCCTCTCCGCCGCCGAATCATACATCAACCACCACGCACCGACCTACTCCCTAATCTCCCTCCTCCCCTCCCTCGTCCTCGGACCCAACTACCTCGCTGAATCCCGCAACGACGTGCTGGCGACCACGGTGCGGACGCTGATTCGGTATGTGACCGGGGAAAAGGCGACCATGCGGACGCTGCCGCAGACGGTGGATGTGGGTGAGTTGGCGGGGGTGGTTGGGCGGTGTTTTGGGGGAGGGGATAAGGTTAAAGAGGGGAGGTATTTGGTTGCGGCGGGGGAGCGGGAGTGGAGTGTTGCTAAGGGAGTGGTGAGGGCGAAGTTTGGGGGGGAGTTGGAGAGGGGGGTGGTTTAGTGAGGAGGGGAGGTGAGGAGTGTGAGGTTTGAGATGGATTGTCGGAGGACGGAGGAGGTTTTTGGGGTGAGCTTCAAGAGTTTTGAGGAACAGGTTGAGGAGAGTTTGCGGCATTGGTTGGGGTTGAGGGAGTAGGTTGAGGTGGTATGGAGGGGTGGGTTTAAGTGGTGTGAGAGGGTTGTTCAGTGATATGCTCGGAGAATTTGCTTGAGAATTCATATCATGGGATATTGGCTTCTGTTGACATGATATGTAATCTTGCTTGAATATTGCATCTTGAGAGAAAGTATCAATATGGTATCCCTTGCCCTCCATAAGTGCTTTGTCCAGGAAAAGTCCCAATCCAAGGCTTATGCCAATCCCATGACAAGAAGCTGAATGCTAGAGATCAAAGTTCCACCAAAATTCCCAAACGCTCCTCTCATATTGAGGCACAAGGCCTCCCATCTATGCCACTAAACAAAACTGACAACCAGTACTGACTAGTATAGTAGCTAGGAGGGTTATTTCTTTGATAGATACATGGCTGACATGGCACTCAAGCATGCCACCTATGTCGTGGTAATATGGTAGCTCCTCCACGTGTATATATCTCTGGGCGCATGCCGCTAAATCGTCTATCCACTCTCAACTGCGAATCCATCATCTCCCGGAAAGCTTTCCCTCGGCAGCGCAATCTCCAGACCAGTTATGCTGATTGTTGGCTTTTCAGGGGTTTCCTGGCGCTCAAATGTAATAGCACAGCCTCTTAGACTTAGACCCACCCGCATCTCATGAACACTGGCCGATGATTCAGCTATGTAAGGATAAATTTGATCGAGTTCGCCCCGTAAAGCCAATACGCGAAAATGGAAAAGTTCTTCCGCGCCATTTCCAAGGCGTAAGCAGCGATCTGCGTTCTCATGATTATTGTTCACAGGGACGAAGAACAACTCGATGTGGCGAGCAGAATTGAGCCGGCCTTGCATGGAGTTGCTCAGAGTAATTGCAACATATCCTTCCCAGTAGCTTCGAGAATAAAGTTCTGTGGGATGTCCGGCAATCTCTAATGCTAGTCGAAAGTTCTTTTCAGAACTCGTTGCAAGTAGTTTTATTAGCATCAAGACTATTTTCATGGGTACTCCACGCGACTTAAGATGATTTAGGTGCGGCAATAAAAGGATATCAGAAGCCCAGTTGATGTCAATTCGACCGAAAAGCTCAATATCCATTGATGAGTTTTGCAGCCTCACTAATTTCTTTTTGGCATCTTTAGGGTGTCCCAAAGGCTGAGTGTAATATTTGGAAAGCACTTGGTGAGATTCTTTGCACAAGGTGAGAAGAGGCGGCATTCTTGTATGGACGCGGTATGCAGGCGATGGGCAGCCATAATCATCTTTCAGGGTCTCCGCATTTTCTTCGTCTATGCCAGCGGGAGTGACATGCAACTCGACGATTCTGGTCGTGAAGCAGGCGATCTCCCAAATATAAATACGGAGTTCCGGGATAAGCTTTGGGAAGCAAGTGAATCTTGTCGCCTGCGAAGATTGTGGTATGTAAGGTTTCTTGTATTTGATCGCAGTCTGCGAGCTGGGTGTTGGTCTATATCCGCTGGTATCGCCGCCTTTCGGGGAACTAGCCTGATGACCCATAGTGCGAAGTCTGGACAAGTTAAATCGGAGCTGTGGTTGGTTGGTTGGTATGGTCCTAAGTTGACGATGTTATATTTTAACTGGTGTTTAAACGCCAAGATACGGATGAGCAATGAGAAGAGAAGCTTGTAACACAGCCAGAGGAGAGAGATCGTCTGGGGGTCAACAGCGTTGTGCTAAGATGCAAAGAGGATGGTCTCGCAGATTTGCGAGAATGCCACTTCTAATCCACGCAGCCTGCAAACATAGAGTATCGGGTCCGTGCAAGAGATCAACAAAGACACTTACTAAAGTCGGATGGTCGCAATCGTTGGATATCAGGAGAGTTGAAATTGAGGACGATATGTCGGGTATCGCCGTTGAAGAAGTAGAGTTTCAACTTCTCGAAGGTTGAAGGTTGCGCCACATGAGCCAAGCTATATTATGTGCATACACGGTGAATGAGACCTGATGTAAAGAACTGGTAAATTGCGCAGAAAATATAATGCAGAGAAGAGGTGCCTGGCTCTGAGGTGAATAAATCAAAAGCAGAATATGGACTATCACTCAACATGACAACGCTCTCAACACGATTAAAGAGAGTTCGATCTTTTCGTCGTCGTCTTTAGTAACCATCCATGGAGGTTACCTCCTATTGTAGAATGAGCATCACCGGTCATTTGGTTCCTCATAGTCATCATCAGAATCCAGATTTTCTATCCATTCATGTTCTCGAATAGCTCTTTCAGCAATGGGAAAACCGTCCACATCGCGCAGCCAAGTGAATAAGTGATGCGTACCCCTCATGGAGGTGTCATCGTCTTCGTAATCGAGATCGTTATATTTGACAATCAAGTCTGTTTCCGTCGCGTTTCCGATTTTTGCACGCAGTGGGATCTGTGTGAACGATGTCATCGTGCGCTTACTGCCGCGACAGTGCCACGCCAATCCTTTGTATTGGAGACCATGAGGTTGACCACAGCTTATATGCTCACGCACTTCAATATTGGTGTCGAGAATCGCTGTGGACCCAAACGGAGCGAATGGGAAGAGGGGAGGAGTCGTGTATGATGGATCATGCGACAGGTATAGCAGCCGGCACTCATCAGCACGCGAGATTTCCTGTATTCCAGTGGGTAATACTGAGACAGGCTGCTGAATAAAGGACATAGACGTCCCAGTCCACGCTGACGTACTCAGATCGATTTTCCACGAAGCTCCTTGCGCTTTTCGCAACAAATACGCTTGCGCTCCGATGATAAAAGCACCGAGCCACAGGAATCCCACATCAGGATCTCTTTTTACTAGAACTCGTAGTAAGATATGTGGATCCAGTACGACATCGGAGTCAAGAAAGGCGAAGGATCCTTGAAGCCATGCTCCGCAGATATTGCAGTCAATATCAGATGCATAGAAAACGCTACCCAGGATAGCATCACCCCCCCTCGCGTTGCAACTTAAGGTGATGAGCCTGTCCAATTGGCTGACGTTCTCCATCCAGGAAAACACATTGATTGTGAACTTCTCAGGGGTTGGCTTCAGACGAATGTTAGGGATGGGCAGCCGAACATGTCGACCTCCAAATTTCGCAGTTGGTAGCATCAATGTCGCAGCCAACGCGGTTTGGCTTTGAGCAGAGGCGTTATGGTATTCGCAGTACGCAGACAAGTAACGCAAGGCAGTGGCGAACGATGGAGCAAAGTATTGAGCGGCATCATGATGAGCTGCAGTCCCTTTCCCGCGCAGGAGTTGAAAATGGTGCTCTGATTCAAGTTTGGTAGACCAAGGCGAATGGAGGATGCAACCTGTGTTGCTCAGAATAGTGGCATCCCAGCCCCCTTCAAGGGCTAGAATAGCTGCCCACCACCGCGCAGCATCATTGTCAACATCACCTACGTCTACAATGCATTTCTTTGAGCCTCCTGTTTCGAAATTGTCCTCGCCAGCCCACGCTGCCTCAAAATCGCTGTACTTCGGAGCAGATGCACCCGGAATGATCTCAGCCCAGCGAGCAGTGAGTATATAGGACCATGCAAGTAGGAGAACCGTGGTATGGTCGTCGTCTTCATTAGCAAACCGCGAGTATGAAAAGGCTGACTGCGGTAAGTCGGAGATCGTGATTTTGGTAGGTCTGCCTGACGCTACTGGAATGGAGAATGTTTCATCAAATGATGGCAGCGTGCAAGGCGGCTGTGTAGTTGTCCACGTAGAGGTTCCATATACAAGGACAGTATCTGCAAATCTCTTGTCTGTGTTTAGATTCGTAGGAAAGGAAGGATGATGCGGAAAGGCGGTCTCAAGTTGGAACATAAGTTCGGTAGGATAGGCTTTCATGTCCTCCATTGCCAATTCGAAAAGATTGGACCAAGTACGATAACCTCTCTCGTACATGGCTCGGAACGCCTCTTCGGTTGGTCGAACCGCATCTTGCATGAGAGCGAAAGAAAGCTGGTTAAGTTTTGAAGACGTTTGTGTCGAACTGACGAAAGTCTGTTGTTGCATGTGTGAACGGTGAAGATAATCGGAGTGCGGTGAGCGACTCGAAGCGCCTCGGAAACCGGCCCCGTTTGTCGCAGATGTTTTCATTCCACAGAGATTAGAAATCTCCCGACGTCCATTTTACAATCATCAACATCGTTCCGTATCAGGTCCTCTCGATTTTCATTAATTTCTCCGACCACAAGAATCAACATCTTCCAGGTTCCTGCCAAATCTGGACATCCCAGAAGAGCGAGTCGCGTCATGAAATTTCATCCCCGACGCGTTGACCAGTCTCCTGTTGTGATGCTTTCAGGCTTCCAAGAATATAGTTTCCATCACATTTGCGAACATCCAGGTCACAGAAACCATTCGAATTTATCGCACAATCTAAAGAAACAGGACAGAGAAAATGCAGGCCGCATTTGTATTTTTTGAATGTGCAATTGTCTCGGGTATATTATTCTCTTGAACTCAAAAGGGCATCGTCTCTTGTTTCTCAGTAAGCTGAAATCTCGCAAGCTTTCAGCCTGTGGTTCAAATCTACAACTTTTCTCGCTGTTTCGGATCGAAGTAACAGCACTCTGCTTCGAGAACGCGGAAGTGTTGGCTCTTTCCGCCTGGAAGAGGGCCTGGAAAAGCTAGCAGAGGTGATGAGTCGAAAAGGTCGAACAGAACCCACGTTACTGCTAAGAGATGAAAACATCGCAATAAATGGATTACGCTGAGACTTTCGCGGTACAATGGCTTTCGGAGATGGGCTAAGATACTGCTTCCCGACGCTTTTCATGACAGAACCCAAAAAAGCCGCCATTTACACATTCAGGCACATTCTGTCGCAGATAGAATAAAAATGCAGGTGGCCGGTACATACTCAGATCTGTTCGAAGAATTAGTTCAATGAAGGGCAGGGTTGAAGGGGGCATCTGGATAGTAAGTGCTATTTGATCTTCTCACCTATGACTTTTCTGACATAGACAGCCATTCATTACCACAACTAGTATATTTCAAATACGGCGATTTAGCGGTTCAAACCTGCCAATTCTCTCAATATAAGCATTGCTCACCTTACGCTAGAACTTTCAAATGCTCGGTGGCTCGATTACAACTTCGCGGCATTGTAATGGTAGACACATATCGGTGTGCATTATGTCTTTCGGTCCCCTATGGTAAAGGAATTTGATGTCAAGCCATATATTTTACCCGTTTTGAAGATAAGGTATTGTCATGGACAGTATCATCCTCGATATCCAACTTCCACTTCGAAGTTCTGCGCCCCTCTTTCCGCAAACGGTCGTCCGAATTGGTTCGCAGCATAGACTATACACTCCAAAGTCTATGTCCAGTAATTTCCACTCGTGCTCGGAACTATGCTGATAAAGAATAATGGTAGTACCTTAGTCTTCGACGTCTTAACGATGATCAATGCCACCTAACGAGGGCTACCTAGGTATTTGCAACCTCATCGGATCGAAAGCGAAACCAGAGAAGAGATATAGATGAGTTCGCAAACCATGGGACGAACTGCATCTGCTCATCAAGGCAGTTGTCATTGATTCCACATCTGCAAGGATTCTTCAGTGAGAATAATGGTCAAATCGGCGATTCCGACAAATCTGCAAATCTTCCAATGCACTTTTCGCAACCAGGTACTCCAAACGGTGGAAACTCTAGGATTTGCTCTTCTGGGCAAACAGCCTCAACGGGTTCTTAGGAGAACTTCTCAGCGAAGAATTTGGCATATGAAGATCCCTAGGTTTGGTGTGTTCTCGGATGCGAACACATTCTCGACGCCCAACGAGTTCCAACCCGGATTCTGCGGACATGGGGGAAAAGCCATTGAAACCCTATGCAAAGGCAGCGACAGTATGAAAATCGGGATCGAAACACCTCTTGCTATCCTCTCAAGCTGTCCGTCTTCCAAGCAAGCTTAATCTCTGGGAAAAGCGCAATCCAGAATATATTGGAGAAAGCATGTCAAGGAAAACCCTCCATGATTGACGACCAAGCGCCAAAAATAAGAGATCGTACTCAACTTCCCCTCATTTCTCGTCCATACATCTCGCGAGTTGTCCAACGGCCAAGGGGTTGCTATGGTCGAGTCGGATTGTTGGGGTCATGGACGGAGTACGGAGGAAGTGACGCCTTTTCGGTGAAGGCTAGCAAATGCAGGTGCGAGCCAGTCCGATTGATCAACCATTCTCGAAAAAATGCACTCTCAATTTTATCGATGTCAGCTTCGAATGCTTAGGGATTTACACCTTCCTTATGCAGATAGTGAAGCTGTACTCTTCACTTCGTATTTCGTGATCCAAGATTCGACTCTTCGATGTGGTCGCGTGGTGGATCATTCATTTCTGCGGGCTGCTGCAGCGTTCCGAAGGCCAAGCAATTTCGGGCAATACTGTTGCAACCTGGGCGTTCCGTTGTTGCCGGAGGATCTTCCAACACCAACCAAACCCATGCGATTGTCTCAGAATATCATCATTGGTGTCACTCGACGGCAGAGGCGTTCGCCTCTTGCACATCCAAACGCTTATTCAGGTGGAGAGACTTGGCGACGGATGGGATGAAGTACCAGTCTGCTTTTCCCATCTCAAGTTGAGGAATTAAATGCTCTTCAAAAAAGCGAAGAGATGTTTGAAACAATCTCGTACGCAAAGGTCATGCTGACACGAAAAGACGGAGCTTGTTTGAAAAGCTTCCACGATCGACCGCATAGAATCTGTCAAGAAGCAATTTCTCTACCACTCACAGCCCCTGACCGATCATGATTTCCAACTCAATGCGACATCATTACCCGTTCAAGGTGGCGCCGCTGGCGTACTCCCCGCCTTTATCCCTGCGATGGACCGTCTCTGGGCAAAACTATGTCGTAAGAATTAATACTAGTGCTGATACTGCAGATATCGAGGACGATTCTCATTTGCAGAGTCGTGGCAAGCCGAACGGTTTGTAACCCCCATCACCAAATCTTGGGGTTCGCAAGGAAGTTTAGGTGGAGCAGACCGGCAAGGTGTGACCTTGGTGGTCGAGATAGGTCTCATTTAGTCCTTTGGAGGGTCTTCGAATCGACCGAGTAGACCTCTCTTCGCTCGCTAACAGCTAACATTGGCTAGACGGGGGAGATAAGATTCAATCGGGGACCCTGCGTTCCTTCCGATAGGAGATAATTGCTAGTCAATTCATGTCAAGACCTCAGCCGTTGGATCGTCGACGTTTTATAACCACCCCTCCGCCCCAAGCTTTTTGGCATTTCTTATTATTTCCGTGCAGTCTTGGGTATTTCTTGTTGGTCTTGACATTCTGCTCGACAACCTTGGCCGCATATCTTCGACTGTGACCTATTGAATACCACTCAGTATCACTTGGGGTCTTGCGCGATGGCTGAGAAATACGACGAGGAGAAGTCCGCGGTTGGCGGTACCGGATATTCGAATGGCGACAGTCCTCATTTCGCGGATACACATGAGACGAAAGAGCCATGGACTCGAAGATTCGTCGACAGTTTCAAGCGCGATCCGAATGCGATTGTATCAAAACCAAATGAGGCTATCGATCCACACACTGGCGCACCGGTTGGAGGACATGGCGGTTTTGATCACGCAGCGGCAGCAGAGCGCACAGCTAACAGCGGTCTTGCGAAGAAATTAAAAGGGAGACATATGCAGATGATTGCGATTGGAGGTTCTATTGGTAAGTTATGCAGCGCTCAAGCAAGAATGCGCGAAAAGTCATGCTAACATATTTCAGGTACTGGTCTTTTTGTCACTTCAGGCGCTGCTCTTGCTGGAGGTGGTCCAGCTTCGTTAATTATCGCATACGGAATTATCGGTATTCTCATGTTCTGTACCGTCCAGGCTCTTGGTGAGCTTGCTGTCGCATTCCCTGTCGCCGGTTCTTTCTCTGCCTACTCGACCCGTTTTCTCGACCCAGCATGGGGTTTTGCTATGGGATGGAAGTGAGTTTCCCCAATTACCTTGGCTTTGCAAATCTGACCATTCTAGTTATGCTATTCAATGGCTCGTAGTTCTACCTCTTGAAATCGTCGCCGCATCGATCACTTTAGACTTCTGGCCTGGCGCACAAGACACAAACTCCGCAGCCTGGGTAACAATATTCTTGATTGTCATTGTCTCTATCAACTTCTTTGGTGTTCGCGGATACGGTGAGGCCGAATTCGTCTTTGCCATTATCAAGGTTGTTGCGGTCATTGGTTTCATTATCCTCGGTATTATTCTGAACTGCGGTGGTGGTCCCAACGGCGGTTACATTGGAGCAAGATACTGGTACCCCAACACCGTTGCTCCAGATTATGCTGGATACACTGTCGGTGGTCAGGCTCCTGGTTCCATCGCGTCCGGCTCGTTCCACAACGGCTTCAAGGGCCTTTGTGGTGTCTTTGTCACCGCCGCCTTCTCCTTTGCCGGGACTGAGTTGGTCGGTCTAGCAGCCGCTGAAGCAGATAACCCAAGGAAATCTCTTCCTACAGCTATAAAACAAGTGTTCTGGAGGATCTGTCTATTTTATATGGTCAGTCTCACGATCGTCAGCGTTTTGATTCCATACGGTGATGGTCGTCTTCTTGGTGCCAGTTCCACTGATGCCAAGGCCTCTCCATTCGTTATCGCCATCAACAACGCTGGAATCTCCGGACTACCTTCAGTCTTCAACGTGGTAATTCTCATTGCCGTCCTATCAGTCGGAAACTCCTCCATCTACGGATCTTCCCGTACTCTCGCAGCACTCGCAGAAATGAATCAAGCACCAAAGATCTTCGGCTACATCGATCGACAGGGCCGTCCCCTCGTAGCCATCATCTTCGCCTCCGTCCTCGGTCTCCTCTGCTACGTCGTAGCCGGTGGCCCAGACACCGCCGCCACAGCTCTCAACTGGCTCTACTCCCTCTCGGGTCTCTCCTCCATCTTCACCTGGGCCTCCATCTGCCTCGCCCACATCCGCTTCCGCGCCGGCTGGAAAGCCCAAGGCCACTCCCTCAACGAACTCGCCTTCCGCTCCCAAGTCGGCGTCATCGGCTCCTGGATCGGCTTCATCCTCAACTGTCTCGTTCTCGTCGCTCAATTCTGGACTGCCGCCTGGCCAGTCGGCTACGGCGAACTTTCCGCAAGTGACATCGCGCAGGATTTCTTCCTCGCGTATCTCGCTGCTCCGGTCGTTATTGCGTTTTACGTCCCGTATAAGCTCTGGTATAAAACGCCGTTTATGAAGACGAGTATGATGGATGTGGATACCGGACGCAGGGATCTGGATCTGGCGGCTATTATTGAGGCGGACCGGGTGGAGAAGGCGCAGATGCCAAAGTGGAAGAGGATTTATAAGATCTTTTGCTAGACGGGTTTGTGTTATTGGGAATTGGCGTTTTTTGCTTGTTTGAATGGGATGGATATCCAATATAGGATGTGGGTGTTTGAGTAGAAAGGGGGACAGAGGTGGGTTGTATTGATATGAGATGGAGGTTTGGAAACGGATTATTGTAGAGATGTAGATCAGAATCACATCATTAACATGCTACATTCTTAAAGTGTTGTCGCATTGACCGACCACCCTACTATCAAGTACTAACCTTCCACCATCCCATCCCGGACCAGTTGAGTCTCGTCTGGCATCTGCTAGACATAGATGGACTCGCTGAGGGCAAAATAAGTGGCAGTCGAAACACGATACTTCCTCAAAATAATCGACGAAATATCGTAAATTGACCTGGCACGCTATCACATATTCTGTCTATACATTTTGAATAAACAAAGCCTTTTAAGCGCTATTCGAAGTCGCCTTATTATGGGTAGGTGACTGACAACTTATTTTTGTCCTCCACGAGATGGACTGGACAACCGAAATACATAATCACGGGCTTGGAATGTCGTTTCCATTGTGCGTATTTCACCACATCAAACTCTTTCTCGTGGAGGACAAAGAGGGGTGGTCGAAAGAGAAGATTTTCTTGATTGATATCGTTTATTTAGCGGGTTAACTTAACATGACTGCCATTCCGTCGGTATTTTTTAATTAAATCAGATTCTTGAAAGATTGTTCAGAGTTAACTTTATGATTTCTCTTGATGGTTTGATGAGATGTTCCGGTTGTGAGTTGGCTGGGACGTGGGTTGCTGGGTTTTCAATGGTTGGTTGATGAGGATTCGACGTACGATTTCTGTGGGTGGATTGGGGGGAGGAAGAGGGTTAAAAGTTTGTCATAGAGAAGAGAGGTTTTGACGGAGCGGGGGGGGTAGATCGATGTTTCGGTGGTAAGTTTGCTTGTTGGTTGGAAACTTGGGATGGAATTGTGGGTGTGGTTTGAGTGGGAAGCGGGGGGGTTTGTTGGGTGTTGTGTTATAGAGGGGGGCTACTGGGAATGGAGGAGGGGATAAGAGATATTTCGTCGTTTTGATTGGGGGGTTGTAGGAAGGGGGTTGGTGAGTGTGGATTAGCTGTTGTTAGTCAGGAGATATTGTCTTCTGTCAACTTGATCCGTGTGTTTAGAATCGGTTGTTCATAAGGGGAGTTAAGGGGTTGGGGTTGTTGGGGGTTAATTGACTTACTGTGAGGTTTAGAAAGAGATTTTGGGGAGGGCCGCGGGCGGGCGGGCGGGGGGGGGGTTGCAGGTAGTCAGTTGACGTACTGTGAGATTTGGAAAGAGGCGAGGGTGGGAATGATGTGTCAGTAATGGGAAGTCAGTGAGGTTATACAAGAGATTCTAGATTTTGGGACCTTGATGGACAAAGTTTCTGGTGCTGTTTTCTACAGTAAGAATTCATTGGTTAATATCTCGAATGCATACTTAAATGGATACGATTTGCCCTACCTAACTTCAATGACGTGGATATTGTTGACCTAGTAGTTAATGATGTATTTGAACGTTTGTTGATTGTATTTAGAGGATGAAGTAGCTGATCCACTGATCAAAAAGCTATTACACTTAGATATGAGAATAAATTCCTAGGCCCAGAAGATAAGGATGAGGAGAACGACCACCCAGAACAGACCAAAGTGTCATCCAAGGCGAAGGACGGGCTAACAAAAAAGTAACAAAGGCACAAGACACGGTGGAACAAAAGGTGACATTATCCCGACTTAACGCTAGATAAATTCGAAAAAGCTGTTTAATAATACGCGGAAAAGATAATATATCGATACAAAGCTACGTTACAAACCTTGGAAAAGAACAGGAAGAAGGCCCAAAGGGACTTCGAGGAGGATGAATTAAAAGAAAAGATGAGTATTGTTATTAGGAAGATCAAGACCCTCGAGGTTGCGGCAACGTATGGATCTGATTTTCAAAAAACAACCGCCTTACCTTAGGTGCGGAACCATGGAAAGTCTGCATGGTTCAGCAGCTACAAGACACAAAGGAAGGCCGGAGAGAACAAACGAGAAAAAACGATGTTGATTTGTCGTGTATGTAACGTGATGGCCTCAGCTATGGCTAGATTGAAAGTCAGAGATCCACCGGCGGCTCCCCAAAACACAAACAACCAAAGCCAACCGTACCAGGAAAATCAGCAGAACGGATTCCAACGGCCAGGAAACAGTTACCAGAATCCCAGCCCATTGGGATGCCAAGGCAAGAATTACGACCCGAATTTCCAATGGGTTCGGAATAACTCGTAGCAGCAGAACGATCAGGGAAATTATGGTTAACTAAACGCCATTCACGGCGCCAAAAGTCCTTTTTTGGAGACAAGGAAGTTTCGAAGACGTGACCGTCACGATACAAGAGGTCGATAAAGCGAGAGGAGTAACTCCAATCCCAGGCTACCCGTTACCCAGCTCATCGCTCAACCCATCGGTGAATGGTCTTGATTTGTTGTTTATATAACGTAATAAAAAGTCTCTTAGTACTTGAAACATTGAAATATGAGGTTTGATCGTGATATTATATTGCAGATCCACGCCATTCAAACTTTCCGACCTCGTCCAGAATTCCATCTTCTTTACGCTAATAGTTTCATTGTTATCTACTTACGTACTCTAGATCTTTATTTCTATAGTGTTCCTAGACCCTTGGCACATTAATATATCCGTAAGTCTCTCTTGATTATGTTTCCTCGCCCAACTCGTGGTAGAAAACCTGGATCGTAGTCGAAACACTATATTTACTTAGATTAGTGGACGAAATATCGTTATTTAGTGTATTAAGTTGGCATAGTATTATATATTTCTTGACTGTAATCTCTAGCCTATGTCGCGGTAGACAAAATAAGTAGTAGTCGAAAAACTATATTTACTTAAGAGTAGTAGACGAAATATCGTTATTTAGTGTATTAACTTGGCACATTATCACATAATTCTTCTATTCATTTAAGTAAATAAGAATCTTTAAGCTCTACTCGCAGTCGACTTGTTCAGTCCAAGACTATGGGCAGGTCGCTGATATATTGAGTGACAATATTTGGATGTTAGAGGAATGATTTCTTGAATTTCTTTCGGATCTTCATTAATTAGAGAATCTCAGATGAGTATCGCGATATTTCGTGACCTAGAATGTGAGTTTGGATTACGAGATTGAAATCCCTTGACTGGTTCGAGTTGAAAGGTAATTTGCAAAGTCAACGCAATGACTTCGACTATTTAGAGATATCATTTGTAAGGCTAAGAAAGCAATAGTCTATTCAGATGGTATTCGTTTTGCACTTTAGGCTCATAAGACCCGTTTGCATCCCATGATTCTGGATCTGGATATGCTGGCACTAGTGCTGGCTTCAGATTGGAATAATTAAGCGAATCATGAGGGACATCCTACATATTTCAGCTGGCGTAGCACTACTTCGTCAATTTTGTTGATAACGAAATTGAATATTGACCTACCGATACCAAAGAAGAGACTTATCAGTTCTTATCGCTTTATTTTCCATGCTCATCCAATAGAACTGTGGTGTCACGATGCATCATGCACCACCCCGCCTTCTGCCTAGACTCAGCCTTGAATCCCAACAGCCCCCAATACGACACCACGAGTCCGTAAATTTTGACCTCAAATATATAAGCACCGCCTAGAACCCCTCTTCTATACAGCCTTATCCACTTTCACATCCAAACCACCATCAAAATGACAACCCCCCAACCCGGCACCTTCCTCTTCTCAACCGCCGACCTAGGCAACACCCTCGTCACATCCCTCTTCGCACGTACAGACCCCGCAGCCGACCTCTACGACCTCGTCGAGGCAATCTCAACATGCACATCCCTCTTCATGGAATCCGGGAAACGGATGAACATACACCACGAGTATTTCAAACCGAGCTTCCAAACGACGTTCGATCCTGTGGTTGCGCAGGTTAGAGAGTGTTTCAGTGATCTGAAGCTGGCGTTGGAGATTATCGATTTGTATAAGTGTGGAAAACAGAGTTTTGGGGTGAAGGGGGGGATTTTGTGGAAGCCGTCTAGTGGATTGAGAGAGAGGGTGTTGTGGGCGTTGGAGTTGAAGAAGGGGGATTGGAGTGTTGTTGAGGAGAGGGTTGAGGGGTGTTTCGGGAAGGCTTGGATGTTGAGTCAGCTTGTTTCTTTGGTTATTGTTCAGAAGACTGCACAAGGGTAAGTTATACTTAGTTACAATGCTGAACGTTAACTGACATGCGTGAATAGAAGAGATCTTACTATTGCAGAGAAAGCTACACTTCGAAGTTGCAAGGACTTCATGCCCAAGATCTTGACAGAGCTTCGAAAATGCGAGCTTGGTTCTCTTATGGCTTTCAGGCTTACTGGCGATACTGAAGAGGTTTTGAATGCGACTCAAATCTCTGAGCAAGCAAAACAAAACATTGAAGCGAATGAAGGCTCTGAGACTGCGACACTCTCTGGTTCTCTGGATGACTTGAAACTCAGCAGCACAAATTCAATCAAGAAGCCTCCAATTCCAGCACCTGTGGTAGCCAGCACTCCAGTATGGCCACCACCACAACCACCAAAAGATTACGAAATCTACCGTCTCACAAAGCACCACATATCCCAAAGGTCCGTCACCAAAACCATCTCCATCCTCCCATTCCACAGCAACGAAACCCACGTCAACACATCCTACCACATCGCCAGACTCCCCGCTTCCAAGCCCCAAATCGCAGAGTTCATGCGCGTCAACACGAGAACTCTCCCAGGCGTAGATGATCTGCTGACACTCCCGCCCTACGTAACGACGGCTGTAGGCGATATAATCAAGACTAAGATCACGAGCCATGTTTACATGGCGGATAAATGGGAAATCCATGCTGTTATCCCGCGCGTCCTGCTTCCTCCGCGCTCAAGCCCTGTGGGGGGATTCCGAGGCCTGTTCAAGAAACCGAAGAAGGAAAAGGAGGTGGAATATGTCATCATTCTATCCCTCCAACAACCGGGACGTGGGGTTGGGCCTCCGCCTCCTCCTCCGCCTGCGTGGAAGCAGTCGAAGAAGTTTGGAAAAGGGTATATAGCGGACACGGAGCCCAAGTGTGGGAGCTTGGAGTTCAAGCTGTCGTCGCGGGAGGTCGAGGATGTGGTTAATGGGTTTTTGGCGGGCGTGACGAGTCTCTATGATGGTGTGAATGTGGAGGATAGGGGAAGGGCTTTGAGGGATGCGGAGTGGTATTTTGATGTGGAAAGGTTGGATGAGAGTGATAGTGATGATAGTTCTAGTAGTGGGAGTAGGTCGCTTATTGATGATTGATGGGTTGAGGAGATCTTGGTGGGATGTCGAGTTTTGTTATAGCTGAGATAGTATGGTTCAACTTGACCTATGATGAAGACATTTTGTCGCCGCCCGCTAAGGTAGTTCGCTTACGAAAGGGGGAGGCGTGTCGTGGGTGAACGATTAAGGGGTATTCGAGATGCGATATTTGCTTCTGAACAATTGACAAAATTCACAGTAATTCCTCAATAATTATAAGTAAATATAACATTTTTAATTTTGTCTACACCGAGATCACAATCTAAACTACTTACCTATTCAAGAGTATAGTATACGTATTCGGAATAGTAGGGAGGTTCCGCCTTTTAATTTATCCTCTGCGAGAGAGGTTATTGCCAAATCGAGTTACGCTGTGAGATGCTATACCGAATCCATAAAAACATCAAAATCGGATCGAACATTTCTTCTATTCATCTATATCCAACCAATCTATACCCAATCCCTCTCCCCTTCTCTATATTCTAAACCTATCCCAGAATCTTCTCCGCAACACTAACCACCGCACCGACATTATCCGGTTCAACCTCAACCTTCTCGACCTTCCCACCCTTAACCACGATCGCATATCGCTTACTTCTGTTCGTGCCCAGCATCGCCGCAGACTCGAATTCAAGACCGATCTCGCGCGTGAACTTTCCGGCTGGGTCGGCGAGGAAGCGGATTGGTGAGTCGCCGAATTGTTTTGTGAGGGAGGAGCCCCAGGCGGACATGCTGGGGATGTTAGTTAGGAAGGGAGAGGGAAGGGAAGGAAAGATGGAGGAGAGGGAAAGGGGAATGGAAAGGACGACCACATACACGAAAGGATCGTTAACGGAGATAACGAAGACTTTACCAACGTCCTTGATCTTGGAGTGGTTTATGTAGCCTGGGATATGGGAGTCTGAACATGTTGGACCTGATGTTCGTCAGCAATCACACCATTACATCTTCCCCTGCCCTTCCCGATTCTCCCCTCCCTCAACCTTGTCTCAATTGCAACAGGAAATCAAACTCACTGAAAGCAGCCGGAACACCAACAATAACCGCATCACCACTTCCAATCTCCTTCTTCAAATCAACTCCATTTCCAGGTTTACTCTCTTGGAGCGCCTCGATGGAGGGGATTGAATCTCCAACTTTGATCGTCATTTTGGCGTCTGAAAAATTGCAATATCCTGATTCAACTCTAAAGTTTCAAAGTATGAAATAAATATATGAGCTTCAGAAAAGTATATGCAAGATATATTGCATTTCACTCCAGGGGAAACCAGTATATGTAGGTCCAAAGCTACCCCTCAACCCCCACCACCGCGTGCGTCAGTGGCCCCACCACCGTCTTCGGCAGGCTCGGTTATTGGACAATGGTATTTCAAATATTGGTTCGGAGAGGAGTGGAGTGGGAGGTATTTGGAAGAATTGAAATGGGCTATTTTAGGATTGATAAGTGTATTTGATTGTGGAAAGGATGTTTTAGGGGTTTGAAATTCAAATTAGATAGACCACAGTTCTCCTTTTCAAAACCGGAATGTCGTCGTAAAGTGGCTTTTTTGTGCGATTTACAATTGATACGGTATGGTATAGAGCCAATCTCAAAACCAACTCGAGGTTGAAATTGATATTTATTATTAATTGCGAAACAATTGTCTTCACGTAAGATGAGACTTGGAAGGTGACTATTAGAAGTAGTCGTAAAAATTATCCCGAACGTCCTCAAGTGAAACTACATCTAACTATAAAGATAAGTAATCTTTTACAAGAAATACAGCTACTAAGATCTCTAAGTTTTTCCACCACGACAAAAGATTCTTTATAGATTACAGTTGGGTTTGTCGAGATATCTAAGAAAAAGTATTAACGACGAAACAAGCGACAATGTAACTGAAATGGCCACCCGATCTGCTAGTTCATCACCTCTCAAAGTCTATACGAACCTAGATCAATCCGTAGTCTAATCCGAAACAGTAAACCGACGAAATTTCTCTGACGGTGTGAGACAACAAGGAATCTGTTCGATGCTAATAGGAGTGAAAAATGCGTGACAAAGAAAAATATGTACAGGAAGAAATCATTCTTTGCTACCTGCTCCGTCAAAGTCGGTGTTACAAAAGACAAGTAAACAGAAGAAAAAGAACAGAATACAATCTTCACGACATTTTTCTTATTTATGATGGGGTGGAACTCCCCAGATCACAATTCCTCACAACAAACAGGTCATTCCAATTGAACCAGATTCCAAACTTCCAAAATCCAAAATCACCACAAATACAACATCACACAAACGTCAACATCACACCAAAACCAAACCACCTCCAACAAACCATCATCATGGCTCAAACAAGCCAACTCCCCACCATCCGCTCCACCATCGCCTCCCACCCCCTCGTCTTCCTAATCTGCCACACCCCTAGCAACCCCGGCTGCAAAACCATCATGCCCGTTCTCGACGAACTAATCGAACACTCCCCCTCCTCCGTAACCTTCATCAAGCCGAGCGCCAAATCGACGTCTTCGAGCACTACGCCATCCCCTTCTTGCCCGCCGTTCTCATCTTCGTGAACGGTGTGCAGAAAGACATGCATGTGGGCACGAACTTGTCTGGACTCGTGACGATGGCGCAGAAGTACTTTGCGGGGACGGATGTGTCTAGTAAGTTGCTTTTGGCGATGAGGAAGGCGGCTTTGACGACGCCGATTGCGCCGGGGGAGTTTGGGCTCGGCACGTTTAGGAGGGTGTGTGGCGGGACTGAGTGTGTTGGCGTGTTGTGCTATGAGGAGGGTAATGATGCGTCGGAGGGCATGTTGGGGAGTTTCTTAGAGATGGCCCAGAGTAGCGCTGTCATTGCTGAGAATGCTGTTTTTCAGAGGATTCCGACGTCCAAGTATGTTGTTTTCAAAAAGGGAGTACATGATTACATGTTCGATTACTTTAAGATCAAGACGGTTCCTACTGTCATGTTCTTCAAACGAGGCGACATAGTCGGGGCCCATGAGGGGGGCAACGTCAAGGAATTTGAGAAGGCTATTCTTTCTCAATTCGCTGAGGCTCTGGCTCCTACGCATTATTGCAAAGGTGACTATCCTGACTGGTGTAACACCCGAGAGTATTGCGCTGCTTGGGATCTCAATGCTGTCGAGAAAGGTGGACCGTTAGATCCTAAAATCAACAGAAAATAGTGGAAGTCGTAATGGCTCGCTGTCTCGGATTTCAGAACACCTACTTATCGACTGTTTGTCATGTATATCATCGTATTTTTCCCTCAAATGTTTCCCGGAAATGAATAAAAATTGTCAAAAGAAAATAGTAACAAAAATAAAAAAATCGAAATCAATCTCCTACCCTGAAATTAGAGTTTTTAGACACGTTGTACCAGAGTGAGTGAGGCAATATGTCTGGCCTAGCAAACTGAAATTATCTTGGGGAATGACAGTCTAAATTTTAAGACTGCATGAACAAAAGAGAAACCAACTCAAGCGCTATTACGAACAATTATTTTGATCTCATCTATCCTTCCAACCATCCAATGTGAGAATATGAGAATATTACGTCAGATTCAATGAGACCACAGATAAGTCAACCACAAATTTATGAAGACTACAACTAAAATTAAAGAAACATGTGACAACAACGCCAAAATTATGCCTCTCGTTATCGGGCGCTTTGCAGATGTTGGAAAATGCAAAAGTGCCTGATGAAGCCGGAACTCTTTGCTCCATAAGGTTGAGAGCAAAGTGACGAAACCACATGTAAATTCCATTGAAATTAAAACTAAAACTCGACCTATCTTAGAAGATAGCACAAGTCAGAATGTGATAGGACATCACTGCATTGCAAGACCGACGGGACACGCCCCCAACAGTATCAACGCCATAAACCCGCTCTCTAACATTTTTTTTCCTAACAGGTATACTTCCCCTTCCCAATAGAGGCAACATCCTATACTTACTCAAAAATATTTGTAATAAGTAAATACAGCTTTTTAGGTAGAACTCGTTCTTTTGCATATAAACGAATCACCCGTTAAACTAGCAGCACACTGGTGGGACGCAGAATTGTCTATTACTCGGCAATTCGAGTCTCGAAATCTGCACTAAAGGACAACTTTATTTGTCCTTTGAGAAGTGAGGGCTGCGTTGCTCTTTGTCAACAACAAGGGCTTTGAATGGGTCCTTCCACAACAGTGGCGTCTATCCTTTCAGCATTCTCCATTGTGCTATTGGGCTTGCAATGCTCCCTTTCAAAGAACGCTGGAACAGCACCTTGGCTAATCAGAACAATGCAAAGATATTTCCAGCCTCGAAAACAAATCGAGGACAACTCGAGGGTCTGGAATTATAAAGCATATGTCCTCTTGATGGGAGTATTTTCCTCATCATCAATCCAGATCATCTTGATCATCGATACAAAACAAACCAACAGATACATCAACTCCAAAAGCAAACTAAGCAACTTTCAAGATGTCTCAAAACGAACCTCCTGCTTGGATGTCTGCCGCGGCACGCAAAGAATGGGCTGAAACCTATGCCAGATTGGAAGCAGCTGGTGCTTTAGGTGATGAGGAATATGAAAGTGAGTACGAGGAAAAGCCACAGCGCTCTAGACACGCAGACACATTTGAGAAGGACCTTACTACCTACGAAATAGTAGTATCACTATACCTTGACAAAACGAGCGATGTCTCCAATGAGTATCTTCGTGAAGTAGAAGAGGTGGTTAACAATTGCGGCGCGCCAGTTAAAACCTACAGATGGGACGTCAATCACCACAAGGGTTTCTTTGAATACCACGATCAACCGTCAGTGCCATCTGTTCGAATTTATGCAGGAGGCGAATTGAGTGGCGAAAGCAAGGACGATGTGCGAAAGTTCAAGAGACATTTGACTGCGGCTGCCGTTCCATACGCTCATGCAAATAGAGGTCCAAGAGACAGCTCATCAAGAGGTAGCCCTTCAAGAGAATCTGACAGTGAAGAAGACCCGGATATGGCCAAGGCTGCTGCTGCAAGAGCTCAATTCGATCGAGTAATTGCTTCTAGTGATCTCGTCGTCGTCTTTTTCTATAGACTTCACAACAAGAATACAGACATCATGATGCCAGCATTCAACGAGGCCAAGAATAAATGCCCAACACCCGCCAAGTTCCTCCAGTATGAGGTCGACCGCGACAACGACATGTTCAATCATTGCGAGGTGGATCACGCCCCGCATTTTCAATTCTATGTCAAGGGGAAGAAGCAGCCAGATGTTGATTTCCGTTTCGTAGACGAGTTTTACGATGCGATGTCTCTTCATGCTGGAGGTGGTGTCTATGGTGAGCACGCAAATGATCTTGACAGTAATCCATTCAAGACACCATGGTAAGCTTTCGATGACCACCAAGCTAGGCCTTAGATGGCCAGTTTGGGGAAATCTGCCAGCCGACTCCAAATTGCTGCAGCCCAGCCATAGTACAATTTTGCAATGACCGACAAATCGAAACAATAAAACAACAAAAAAAAAGCTTAATACATAAAAGACCCGACCAAATATGTGAAACTAAAATTGAATTCCTAGCAAACAACCACGAAACACAGAATCTGACGCATTAAATCCGAATGCAACGATAGTGACACAGCAAACTACAAGAAGTCACCAAATAAATGGTGTACCATGTTTTCAAGCACGAGAAGAAGGAGCATTGACTTCAAATCTCCTCGTACTCTTAACATATCTCCAAAGAAGACTTTTGAAACTCGTCGGACGAAACAAAGTAATCATCTCACAGACTGCAGGAGAGCCTTTAGACTCTGGAAGTAGGAGCTTCCTGCACAGCTGTCATATAGAAAGACTAGTAAAAGAAAAACTCAGGAAATGGAATGCATATATTCTTGAAATGGAAGAAATGAAGACCAATTTCCAAAGTGAAATACGGTATGTTTCGTTTAAGTATATGGTGGAACTGTAGAGAGAAAGTGGAAATGAGAATAAAGGTCCGAACGAGGAAGACGCGTTGGCGTTCAAGAGCAGACTGGACCGGCAAGGAGAATCATTCATCCGGATGTGATTCCGTCACCACACTCAGCTGGATTTTTGCAACACAAGCATTCGTCTGCTTCCTAAACTCTTTATATACTTCGATACAGATTTGCGGTCGGATCCTATTAGTTTAGGAACATGGGGTTTGATGGCCAAGTTCGACAGTGGTGTGTGGTCACTTGTTTTCCAACCATAGTCCTTCGCATGATCGCATCGCGCTCAATTAAAAAATGATACCCGTAACGTCCAACGAATCACAACAATTTGTTACACAGATTTTATTTTGAGTTTAATTCTATTTTCTTGCGTTATATATACACACGAAGGAACTCGCCAAATGCCATAATCGCCATCGCCTGTCCGTACGGCATACTTGTGATTGCGATGTCTTTGTAGTGCTGGAGGTCATGGCCCATACCAGTGCCGAATGATGTATCACTGCAAGGTGCGAATTAGCAATAAGCTCTGGCCTCAGATTAACAGGTATGAATTGTTTGACTTACTCCAGCTCTCCAGTCTGGCTAACCTTTCCTAGAGTTGCCTTGATAGCTTTCACAGCCGAATCCCTGAATTCATTGCCCTGGATATATCGCATACGCAGGCCTTTCAGCATTCCGTACGCGAATCCTGCAGTTGCAGAACTCTCGAGATACGACCCTTCGGATTGTGGCACATCGATCAGTGTTCTCCAGAGTCCATTCTCCTCTTGGTACGTGAGAAGGGCGCGGCATTGGGCTTCGAAGGTGTCGAGGAGATGAACCCGGAAAGCATCATTGGCAGGTAGGTTGAGATAGTCGATCAGTTCAGGAATCGCAATGGTCAGCCACGAGTTTCCTCGTGCCCATAAAGCTTTCGCGAAGTTATGACCGCCGTCTGCGAATGTCCATCCATGGTAGAAAAGCCCACTCTTGGTATCTACCAGATACTTGATATGGAGGAGGAATTGTCGTTTGCCCTCTTCGACATAATGCGGTCGATTGAGAATCAGACCGATTTTGACCAAAGGCAACACCGACATCATGAGGGTATCATCCCAGAGCTCCTCGCTGTTCTTGGAGTTATATGTCATATGGGAAAGACCACCGTATTTCGTCCGAGGAAGCTCATACATGACCCATTCCGCCCAACTCTCCAGCCATGGAAGGTATGTCTGGTTTCCATATTTTTCGTACACGAATGCCAAAGTGAGCATCGATGCCACAGTATTGATGTTTTTGGTGGTTCCGCCTTCTTCAAAGCGTTTCGCAAACCACTCCTCAATGATGGTCAGAGGCTCGGCAGATCCAGTAAGTATGTGGTATTTCCACAATCCATACAGACCTATTCCATGAGTCCATTCCCAACCCTGCCATCCTTTGGTATCAATCACGCGTCCATCTTCGAGCTTGAGCAAGAACTCGCCCGTTTCGTCCTTGATATTTACAAGACCATGAATCAGTGATTTGGTGGCCTTGTGGACGTCGGCGGAGGCAACTTCATAAGCGACTGGCGGCATATTGATTGATTTTGATTTATTGCTTTTTGCACAATCAGCAACCACGAAGCTTCGAGTTATGTATATCCAGGAGATAAAAATACTCGCTTGACTATGCACCGAGCTCAAGAATGTCCAAGATCTTTTTCACTTCCCCTCTGCTTCCGATTCGTGGACCTTTGCGCGCTGGGCGATGCACCGAGCCACCGAATGGTTGGCGTCGAGAAAGTGGACAGGCATCTTGGCAATACCACGCAGACACCTTCCATCTAGCCGCGAGAATCACATCCAAGAACACCACCGGGTCCATGCCAGGAGGTATTTCTTGGTCCGATAGGTTGAATAGCACGTGAAAAGGTGCATAAGCCTGCCGACTTGGAATATCTTGTCACAACGGGACAAGCTAAACAAGCCCGGCCAAGTCAGATGTGGATGGGGCTTAATTTGGGTTGGCAGTAGCTTCGATGTACATGGGTATCTCCACGAACGAAAACTGTGAAAAAGTTGGAGATGTTGGAGGTCTGGGGTTCAATCTGCGGAGAAACTTTCTGGGGATGTTCCCCAGACCTGCAACTTCTCCGGGGGTATACGGCGATCGCTTAACCCCTCGTGCAATATGTATCTGAGTAGATAAAGACCTGCTTTTCATCCACTTTTCGGGTTGCTTTCTCTCCATCGTTCTGTTTACTTGCAGTGCTATCATTTCAAATATGGCCGAAGAGAAGATCGTGAACACCCAAGTGGATGGCGGGAGCGAGAGAGGAATCTCGAAAGCAAACGTCGACCCGGTTTCTCACATTGAAATGGGAGGTGATGACCTGAAGAAAGATCACGTCGACTACAACCGTATCGACGCGGAAGTTGCTAAGGTTCGTTGGCAAAATGCCTCTTTCCCTCGCCAAAGCATCACTAACAGATCTATATTAGTACACCAGCGATGTCGCCATTCATATCACACCAGAAGAGAACTCCAGGCTCAAGAGACTCATCGATAAACGAGTCCTCAGTATCATGGTCTTCACCTACTTCCTCCAGGCTCTCGATAAAGGAACCATGAGTTTCACATCCATCATGGGTGTCAAAGAAGATCTCCATCTCGTCGGACAACAGTTCTCTTGGTTGACGACCTGTATCTACATTGCCATCCTCTTTGTCGAGTATCCCACCAACTACATGATTCAACGTCTTCCAATCGCCAAGTATTTAGGTTCATCCATCATTATCTGGGGAGTCGTTCTGGCCCTTCATTCTGTGGCTAAGAATTTCACCCACATCCTTGTCCTTAGAACTTTACTCGGTATTTTCGAGGCAGTTTGTCAGCCGGCTTTTGTTTTCTTGAGCTCTATGTGGTACAAACGAGAGGAGCAGGCAGCTACTGTTACATACGTAAGTCCACAATGACTTTTTTCTGACTCGCGGTAATCAATTTTAACTGGCATTCGGAACACGGTACTTGCTCGAAGAAATTGACGAAATATTTCGTCAATTGCTTTCGGTGTATCGAAGGTGTTGCGCTATGTTCGGAAACTGTTATGCCAAGAGTACCTCCTACACAAGCTAACTTGCCAATTAGTGGTACATGATGAACGGTATGCAACAAATCGTCGGCGGTCTTCTAGCCTACAGTTTCTCCCTCATCAAATCCGCGCCAAAAGGCAACTCGCCCCTCAAATCATGGCAAGCAATCTTCATCACCTACGGATCCTTCTCCGTTCTTTGGGGTATTGTTGTGCTCTGGTGGATGCCTGACTCCCCCATGCGCGCGAAGTGCTTCAGCGAAGAAGACAAGAAACTCATGGTCGAACGTGTCCGTTCCAATCAAACCGGCGTGCAAAACAGACAGTTTAGAAGATATCAAGTCGTGGAAGCTTTCAAAGACCCACAGATGTACTGTTATTGCTTGATTGCCATTTGCACCACACTTCCTACCAGTGGACTCGGTGCTTTTGCCAATATCATTATCAAGGGCTTCAAGTTTACGCTGCTTCAAACACAGCTTCTCGCTATGGTTTTGGGTGCTTACATCATTTTGGTGCTGCTTAGCAGTAACTGGATTATCAAGAGAACAGGACAAAACGTTCTCGTCATGATGGTCTATGTCATTCCGTAAGTCAACCTCCTTGTTCCCACCCAAAATACATACTTACATCATCCTAGCTCCTTCGTCGGCACCATAGTCCTCATGACCGTTCAAAACACAAGCAAAGCAACCCAAGGCGGGCTCCTCTTCTCATACTACCTAGTCCTCTCTTTCTGGGCCGCCCAAACCGTCGCCATGTCCCTCATCTCCCGCAACATCGCAGGTCAATCCAAGAAAACCATCGTCGTAGCCGCGAACTTCATTTCTTGGGCCACCGGAAACGCTATCGGTTCGTCCTCCTCTTAACCCCCTTTATTCTCCCACTAACCCTTATACTAGGTCCCCAAGTCTTCCTCGCCTGGGACGAACCCCGCTACTTCATCGCTTTCGCTACACACATGGGCTGTTACTGCCTCCTTGTGCTCGTTCTCATCTTCCTCAGATTTTACCTGAAGAGCCAGAATGCGAAGAAAGATCGTATTCAAGCGGAGCGTGCGGCTTCGGGGATTGGGGGCGTGGATGTGGATATGGTGCATGCGTTTGATGATTTGACGGATCAGGAGAATATGAATTTCAGATATGTTTATTAGGGTGCTAGTTGGAGGTGGTGTTATATACCCGGCTTTGTAGGATCGAAGTAACTGAATATTTGAATGAAGATGATTTGTTGTGAGGAAGAGTGTGACTTGCTGCCAGCAAGTTGCTGGTGAAATCACCATGATGTTCTCATTGGATTATTCCACCGACTTCGCCCAACCACAATATTCAGATAACGTAATCCCTTAGTTCACCCATCTTCCCTCCAAATTCACTAATCTACTCTAATTCACTTAAACCACCTCTCATTTTTAGCTACCTAGTCATTCACTCCCCATCCCGCCGCGCTGCCTAACTCCCCACCAAAAACGCACAGACCCCACCCACCACAAGGCTGAAGCCAACCCGCGAAGCACGCGAAGGCAATCTGAATCCTCTTCACCCCACCATCCCATCAAAACACCTGCCTTTACACTCCCCAACCCGACCTTATTCCACGAATTCTTTAGACCTGCACGCGATCTCTGCACATCTGAACTTCGATTACGCTCCTACATTCGAGGCCGGAAATTTACGTTTTCGATTTCGTGAAGAAGTTAAGGGGACTGCGATATCGAAAGTTGGAGTGATTAGAAAGGAGTCAAGATGCTTATTAAGTAAGTTGGTTTCTGTTGGAAAGGGAGAGGGCAAAGGGGGGGGAGAGGAGGGGAGAGGAGGGTGGAAAGAGGGAATGGCTATGAGGAAGAAGATCTATGGGATTTGTGAAAGGGAAATTTGTTAGAAAGAGTATCTG
Organism: Glarea lozoyensis ATCC 20868; assembly: GCF_000409485.1. Lineage (NCBI taxonomy): Eukaryota > Fungi > Ascomycota > Leotiomycetes > Helotiales > Helotiaceae > Glarea > Glarea lozoyensis. Next base: position 2,926,400 of record NW_007361002.1, on the reverse strand, counting down.
CTAACGCCCATCCTCAAACAGAGTCAGAACCCTCACAGGGAAAGAAATCGAGTTAGATATTGAACCGCATTATAAGGTACGACACCACACCATACACAATCTCATATCCCACACCAACCCATATCCAACACCCCTCTTTACACCTCCTCCTCCTGCTCCATCCCTCATCACCTATCCCCATACAAAACCCCGAGTCTGTGCAAAGAAGCTAACCTCCTCCAAGGTCTCCCAAATCAAAGAAAAAGTCGAAGAAAAAGAGGGTATTCCACCAGTCCAACAGCGACTAATCTTCGGAGGGAAACAAATGTACGTTTGACCTCCAATCCCATTCATCCACATTCAGTCCATAATCTACATCTAACCCCAATCCTCGTGGACATTCAACCACTACCCGGATGTGCAGAACTCAACGGCGTGTCGAGGATTCAGCACATTGCAGAAGAGATACAGAGTATATGGAAGATCTGCTAACACGCTGTGGATAGGGCCGATGACAAAACAGCAGAAGAATACGAACTCCTAGGCGGCGCGACACTGCATTTGGTTCTTGCGCTGAGAGGTGGGAACTAGACGGGCTGGGAGGAGCACAGATTCAGACCTGGATGGTGTAGATACAGGACGATACACGAGAAGAGATGATGACGAAAGCGTTGTTTGGCTTGGCATGATATATCACGATAGACGCTGAATGAAGAGATGATTCGATATACGATTTGATTTCTTGTTAGGCATTTGTAAACTCGCTGAAGCCTGTATGAGTCCCCCAGTACGCCGATATAAAAGACTCCTAATCCCAAATTGCAATTCCCGTCCCAATGCAGCCAACCCCAATTCCATCTCATCCCAATGTCCAAAACGCCAAACTGTGAAACACCAATTTCCTACCTCTTCACCTTCTTAGCCCCTCTATTGAAAACATCAACAGGAGGTCTTTTCCTCGGCATCATCGGTTTCAGCGGTGCCGGACTTGAAGTCCTGGTTGAGCTGCCTGAAGCTGGTGACAAGGCGCTCCCTATAGAACGAGATTGAGATTTGTTCGGTGTCGATCGACTTGCTTGCGAAGAACCTTGAGACGACCGTTCCGGTTTCTCGTCGAAGAGATCATCGCCATCTTCTTCCTCTTCGTCTTGATCGTATTCATAGCCACCAGCTAATATATCGTCGTCGTCGTCATCAGATGAACCGACATAATTGGCTGTAGCCCCAGCATGACCAGTTAGAGCACGAAGTTTCGCTTCTCGCTCTTCTAAAGAGGGACCAGCGACTCCTCCACTATACGAGCCTGTGGTCTTTCTTTTGCCGGACAGAATTTTGAGAGCTGGTTGCGCGGCTAATCTGTATTCATTCGCCATACCAGCTGGTGCTTGTCTGATTTGATTCTTCCTTTGTCCGAGTTGATGTGTTGGCGTGGCGAGCTTCCCCATTTGAGCGATTTGAGCGGCTTCCCGTCTTGCTCTTGCGAGGACACCTTTGGGGTCGGACATCTTTGTCTTACTTCCCGCCGTCCAATTCAAACTCGAAGGGGGAGCTTTGGCCAAGGTTGGTCCGTTCTTACTCTTCCCCTTCAATGGAACACCGCCATTGTTCGCGATCATCCTAGGGTCTCGCGGCAGTTTTGGTAGGGTTCTATCTCGGATAGACACGATCTGGCTAACATTTCCAGCCTTGTGTTTCTTCAATCCCATCATCGCATTCCTCAGGATCTCCTCATCCCGAGCGATTTCCTGAGCCTGGTCCTTTTTATACTTGACGTAAACTTCATACCATTTCGTAGGGTTTTTGGGGGCCCAATTCTTTTGTTTCCAATTAGGTATGTCCCGCGCTATGAATTTCTGCCACAACTCGGCATCTTCACCTCGGATTTGAGGAGAGTTGATCTCGATTTGATGCAATTGTTCGGGTGAGTCGATGCGGTCGAGGATATTTTTGATTTGCCGGTATTCGAAATCACCAATATCGGTAAGACCTATTGACTTAGTTACTGCATTCCATTTTAAGAAGGGTACCTACTCCGAATGTTCTTGATACATGCTCTAGTACAAGAGTCAATCAATTTTGGGGCTCCCAGTTGAGCATACATTGTTACTGTATGTATGGGATCTCTGAAAGCGTGATAGCAGGTCGAACGATGGGTTCTTCGTGCTGCACAGGTGACAGAGAACCGCAATAGTCGTACTTTCGGTATTCGAAGCGCTGACGTGGTCTCCCGAGGAATTTGAGGTATGGAATTACAACACTGTGATTAATGATTTTGAAAGAAAATCGAGGGGCCTGCTTTATTCATTCAGGGCGCCGGATTCAACAGGCGAGTATTCATATATGTGGAAGAACAAAGGGAATAAATACATTGTAGGAGGACGGATGAGCGACCGGGGTTCAGTCAGGTACAATCGATGGTGGGTTGTTGGCGGTGTACGACGGCAGAAACTATTGACGGCCTAGAACTTCAGTCGTCAATGTTAAGGGAGACGCGACAAGAAGCTCTCCTCCAAATTTTACACCACAATATTATCCTCATGTCTTCCTTCCAACCTCTCGATCCCCGTGAAGAGGATGAGCTGCACAGAACCCGTCTCTTGAATGTGGAAGAAAAGCCATTCAAGCGCATCACCAAACGGCTTCTGACACCCGGATCACTTGTTTCAACACCCAGCAAGCTTCCTACTCCTCCACCGGATGCTACGGAGGAGTCTGCTGAGATTGAGCGCCAAAATCAATTGGAAGAGCGACGACAGTTCCGCGAAGATGTACTCCTCGACTTCGCTGCATTTGATAGCAGTATGGCGCGCATTCAATTCTTGTACAACAGCAACGAACGCGAGCGAGAGCGATATAAAGCGGATAAGCAGCGGATCTTAGATACGGCGCAGGAAGTTAGGAATAATACCGCACATTTGAGGGTCCAGCTTGAAGAGGCCAAAAAGACTTTGGCGCAAAGGAAGAAATTCGATGAGTTGACGGAGAAGATTACAAATAATAAGCTATTGCGACCAAGATCAGATCAGGAAATCAATCTGAGGAAGCTGGAGGAGGAATGCCGCGAGTTGGAAAGAGAAAGTGCTACATATGGAGAGACATGGAAGGAGCGCAGAGAACAATTTGGAAGGATTGTCGAGGAGGGCATGCAATTGCGACGACTCATTAGAGATGAAAAGGAAGAAGTCGAGCGGAGGGAAGGTATGGACGATCAAGATGAGGATGGAGAGGTTGGTGAGGGATCTGGTGGAGGTCAAACGCCCAAGCCTGCCAGTATGAGTAGGAACGCGACACCAGCGCCAGAGAGTCAGTCTCAAGGCGGTTTAGAACCGTCGAAACCACATCCGTTGGCGACGGAAGCACTATCTAGGGGCGGAAGCAGAGCAACGAGTCGAGCAGGTTCTGTTGGCCCTGAACGAAGAAGGGAAGCGTCAGTGGCAGGGGATGATGTAACACCTTCAGAGCATACTGCGAAGGTATCAGAGACTGTTGATACACCCATGGCAGATGGCGAGGCTCCACGAGTAACTGTTGATGAGCCAAGCCCAGATGAAGGAGAGGCGGAAGACAAGATGGACACAACCTAGAATCATCTTCACACCAGATCAAATATGCCCATGTAAAATAGATAGAAAAGTATGATACCCATCTACTAAAAAACAATCGTATGCTCTATTTCTCTTCGGGGTATCATTTTCATAAACCATCCATCAACATCTCAACCTTACATTCATAACTCACTTCACTTCCCAACCTCCTTCGCCCTCCCCACAGTCTCCTCCGCCGCAGCAATCTCACCCTCCTTCCCTCCCTTCGCCTTCCCCTCCTCAAGTCTATCCTCCAACTTCGCAACCGCATCCGCAATCCTCTGTCTCAGCGGCGGAAACACGGCTCTAGTCTCCTCAATCGCCGTACGCTGTCCGCCACAAAATCAAAAGTCAGCAACCCACCATATGATCACGACCACCACCATAAACACGATGCTGAAATAGGGAGGAGCGCCAAGTACCTCCTGCTTCAACTCATACTCGGCATTCTCGTCCTCGTCCGTCTTGCCTTCGAGTTTTGCGACCCGTTCTTCGAGTTTGGCGAGACGCGCTTCTTGGGAGAGGAGTTCGCGGTGGTAGGACGCTTCTTCTTTGATGAGGCGGTTTACTGAAGAGGTCGCTATGGCGAGGGGGGATGGTGGTGGCATTTTGAGAATTGTAGAATGAGGTGCCTGGTTTGGGTTGTGAGAAGAGATGGTTGTTGGAGGATGGGGATGTTTATGGTGGGGTGAGCGCGGGGCTCGAGTCAGGGTTTTGGTGGCGGAAGTAAGGTAACCTTATTTGGACTTCAAGGTCATGAGCTTTGGTTTTTGGGTATGGAAGCATTTGGTGATGGTCACTTGGATTTGGTTGACCATAATTTTGGGAATTAACTTTCAGTCATTGAATTTCCGCTCGATTTAATGTGCATTGCTAGTGAATTAAGGCCTTAAGTGAATTCATTCTAAAGAAGTGATAAATCGTCATTTAAGCGAGAACCCCTAATATGACAACACCTTGTCACTTGAAAGTTTTAGACACTTCACCTACACTTCAACATCACTCAAACACACATCCAAAAGCAAAATGATCAATTGTATCTTGCTATCCAAAATTGCTCAAGTCAGAGCGAGTTGCAATGAGATATCCAAAAATCGACCCGGTAAAGACAGATACGGTAAAGCTATCCAAAGAATCAAACTCATCAATTTGTTATCCAAAGTCGCAGTCGAGTAACTCCCAGCAGATAAAAGCAGATGACTGTCAAGTAGATCCCCAAGATTGAAAGCTAGAGCGACCAGAAATTAGTAATTAGGTTCAGCCAGTCAGTTGGAAGAATTTACCTGTATGGTCGACGAACTTAGTAAGGCTTGACCTGGCAAACCAAATGTGTATCCCAAGTAACCTTCGTCTGAACATCATCGAACTTGGTGTACGAGTAAGGGCAAGGGAAGTGAGGACATCCAGACACCAGATTGGGACTATGGTCGTAGAACGGGAACAGATAATTAACACCAATGTTGCTGTTTGGATCAAGCACAGCGGAGACATCAAAGTACCTGAAGCCTTGGTCGCAGCGGAAGCAGACCTCGCCAAGGATGGCTAGCGCGCCGTGGTCTTGACCCGGTGCTAGGACTTTCCAGTTTCCACGCCAGCCCCAGTCTAAATGCAGAGTTAGTCAGATGTAGCTTTGAGGTAGGGTGGGAATATTACCTCGGTGGTCATCAGGACCCTTGTTATCGAAGTTGACGGTGACTTTTCCTGGATTCTGGCGAGATCCGCCTGGGAGGTAGATATCGGGGAGGTTGTTCCACGGTGGGTTGGAGGAGAAGACGATCCAGCGTTCTTGGGGGGTGTAGTTCTCGAACCAAACGACATCCTCTCCGAGGACGACGGGGGCGAGTGCCATTGCGGCGGCGAAGATGGCCTTGAATGAAACCATCGTTTGGGAATTAGAGGCGAGAAGTCAAAGCAAAGCAATATCCAAAATCAAGACAGGAGTATAGGAAGAATCCACAAGATTCTTGGAACTGTTGATGACGGAGATGGAGAGAAAGAAGAACGAGCACACCGGGCACAAAGGAAGTTTTTATACAGGAGCAGAAGACCTGCCAATTTGCAATTGAGCACATTTACATTTCGAATCACAGCATCACAGTCTCTATTTTGGGGTTTAAGAGGTGTTAACAGCAAGGAAAAGTGAATTTTAATTTCAAATGCAGCTCGAATGCATCTTGATCAAGGGATGAAACGTTAAATGCCATGGGAATTGAGAGAGCCCTTCTACATTTGTGTCTGTGAATGGCCTCAAAGCGTTGGCTCGATCATGGTCCAAGTCAAAATGCAGCTCAAATTCATAGCGATCGAAGCGTATTAGTCAAGGATTGCAGGTTTGTTTCTATGAGAGATGGGGTCAAACTCAGCGGCTTGCTGTGTGAATGACACGCGAATTGTCGGAATGGAAATTGAATCCATTTGAAAATACAACTCAATAGAAGTTTAGCCGGGGACGAAAGAGCAGATTCCATGTGCAAGCGAGGAAAACCCCAAGAGTTCTCTATGTAGGATGCAAGGTGTCCGGTTTGATCATATGATACAGCTCTTATGCATAGCGATCGAGAATTGTAAAGAGATGATATCTGATCTTAAGGTCTTAACAGTCCAGGAAACTCCAACGTGAGTTATGTGAATGAAATGTTGTCAGTGTTGGATATCTTTGTGATCCAAACTCTTAAACTATAGTTCGTCAACTATAGTATGTAACTTTCTCGCGGTTTAAAGAGATGATTGCACGCCCGGGTGAGGCGTTTCCCGATAAGCATGGAAGTAGAATGTAAGGTTTTGGACATGTTTATGGTTTAAAGTAAAATGACAGCTCAAATGTATATCGGGCGTAGATTGGAGGGTTATCTCCGTAAGAAAGTACTCTAAAAGGTGAGGGGGCTGTGAATGCAAAGGGAGGTGTTACCCTCGATCATGTTCCAATCTAGAAAATGTAGCTTAAATATATATTAATCGAGGATACAATAGCCAGCCCTACGAGAAAGCATTCTAAAACGTGAGGGACATTTTAACTTAGCGTAAAGCTTCGGACGCAATCGTTTTCCCATTTTAAACACAGCTTATATACATCTTGACTAAGAACCAACAGGGACTTATATAACTTTAATTCCAATAAGAGAGGGAAACTTTAATAATTACACGCTTCGAACGCACAGTGGTGGACTTGCTTGTAGTACCAACCAGAATTACAGCCTATGCGGTTCTTAATCGAAAGCTAATTTTGGAAGTAAATTATATCAAAACATAAAGGGATTGCGAATACAATCTCAATTGTCGGGCTTAATTATTGTCTAGATTAAAAAGCCACCGATTAAAAACATAAAACTAGTATATCTTAATTAAGGAGTAAAACAGCATTCCTCGTTCATAGAATATCATACTAATTACATGATTAAAAGCAATGCTTATGCAACAATCCGAAGTTGTGCATTGCCACCTATAGTCCAGCTGTTTAACAACATTCTTGAGACTGCCAACTGGCTAGAATTAGACGGTATGCAACATTTCCACTTCACACGGTCCATCTTCCAACCAACTTGTATAGGCTGGTACGAAGTCTTCTTGTAGATATCATTGATATGGTCTCGAAGGTCCTTGGAACATGTGAAGGTAGATCAAAGTGCTTGTTCTTTCTCTCAAGCTGCGAGTCCGGTCCCTCCTTGCTGTACAACTTACCACATTACTTTGGCTGGGCTTCTCAAAGTCTGAAGTAGCATAGATCAATCAAGGGCTCTCTTTACATATAGACGTACTTCAGCTTACAATAATTTCACCAGTGGCTGTCATGGGATTTCGGAAAGGGATGATATTTGTACAGGCCACGTCATATTACAGCGGTAATCCAGTACATGAAAGTCGTAGTCATCAGCAGAAATTCTCTTTTTCAGGAAAGACGCACAAACGCAATAAACTTGGGACCATCCAGTGAGACGAAGCGGAAAAGGTCAGGGGATAACGAGCAACGGAAGATTAGCTATAACCGAAAGACATATCATGTCAAATGAACTTCCACCTTCATTATAACAAAGCTTTGACTACTCTCCTTAGCTCTCGAAGCAACACAGATCTTGTCAATAAAGATATTTGCCTTTCCATTCTACTTCATCTACACCGGTAACCACAGCTAACCCATTGTCTATAATTTGATCGTTTTCGTCTCGCATCTGCTGATAGTGGATAGTGCCTGCGCCATTGGGATTGAACGTCTAAATCTCAGATTAGGATACCATACAACCTATAAATTCGATCTACTTACGGCTACAGGTGGGAAAGCTTGATATTGCTGCAAATGTGATCCCCCATCAAGCGGAACTTGCATCAAATCATTTCCGATGTGATGAAACGTTTGACGTGTTTGCAAACCTTCTTGTTGTCTGTATATGTCGGCAGTAATATGGTGTCGGGGTTCTGAAGCGGAGGAATGGTAGCTGGTATCTGGTCCATTTTGGGATTGTCTGTTATACGTGGCAGTTCAGGTCAGTGAAAGTGTATCGTAAGAGAACTTAAAAGGGAATTCATACCTATAATGTAATGAATATTCGGTATTGGCAGCTTCTTGGGGATTTTCTAGCTTGTCTCGTGCCCGAAACTTCTCAGCAGTCCCAGTTATTGCCTTCTTTTGCCTGGTTTTCCCGTCCTTCCGGCCCTTTCTTGCCTTTGCTGTTTGCCTTTCATGTTCTTCGCGTCGTGCTTCTGAATCTTCCCTTTTCTCTGCTCCATATACGCGATGTTCTCTGTCGCCGTGCTCCTCCCACTGGTAGTCAGGGTCTTCACCGTAACCATCAGTATAGTCGTCCATTTTGTGCTAAGATTCTGTAAGTGTCAGGATACTGCGATTTTTCGATAGTCTAAATAGGTTTCGGACCAAGTTTTTGTGTATATCTCAGGAAATTGCGAGGCGCCTCACCAAATATATAATGCTAAGGGCTGGGAACGCCCCCACTCGAGGTGTGCCAGCAAGCTGATAGGAATTAATTAGTTGGTTAGCTGGCAAGGGTACCAAAAAATTTCAAATCAAAATAGATAGATGTTCCTTCTATCATTTGCTAGCGCGAAATCTGCCTCGTAAGTCCTGTGAACTCATCAGGAGCGGGCACCAATACGAGGCTGTCTGAAGGTCACCCGAGCTGCATACTGAACGCCTCATTGCAGGACAACAAGAATCGCTCAAAGAAAGAGTCACTAGTAATAGGCCAGCTAAAGCCGTGTTTCTAGTATTGGAAACTTCACTCTGTAATTCAACCTCTCCCGGGCGTAGAGGTAGGTTCATGCATTCTTTCAGGTTCATCCACATCAGTGATCATAGGGTTTCGCAAAGCCCTCAACCTATCCTCAGATTCTCAAACGATCCAGACTCGGCTATGAACGCCTTGTGCATATTATGCCACAACCTAGAACCGAGCCAAATCGTATCGCAGCCTCACAGAACCTGGAATTGAGGGCTCTGGACTTCTTCCGGGCGACCAGTACTCTAACTGATACTCATAAGCAAATATCCTAACCAGAAAACAAACCATGCCCTGTTTGCTCCTTCTTTCAAGACCAAGCCATCTCCCTATAAGACTATATTTCCTCTTCGCTTCGTCTAACAGCAGTGGGAACCTCCACACAATGCAACAGCCCAGCTCGAGTCGATTCTTGCCCAAGAAGGATTTGGCCCAATAAATCCGCTTTTATATCGAGACCAAAGCCTTCCCACCAATGAACTTTGTGCAGTCGATGATAAGGCTGGGGCCTTCATCTCAAGAGTGTCTCTCTAATCCGTTCGACAAAGGATGTAGTGCGCGAGAGAGGAAATTCTAGATACGTATATACAAAAACTTTTAAGGTGTTAGACATGTTCGTAGTTAAAGTAAAATGACAGCTCAAGTACAATTTACTTATTGATTAGGGAGTTAGTTCCATGAGAGAGTCCTCCAAAGAACGCAAGGACGTGTGAATATAACGCAAGGACGTCTGAATATAACGCAAAGTGTCGGAGCCGATCACGTTCCAATTCAAAATGCAGCTCAATGGCGTCTAGATCGATTTTTTTAAAGTGTCAGGTTCATGTGAAAAGAAGAAAACCCCCAGAATTTTATCCATAGAACGCAAGGTGTGAATGTGTTCATGGGCCCATTTATATTGAAATATTTATGCATCGTGGTCGGGGAATTGAAAGGGGTTATCTAGAATTGAGTCCAATAAATGACTGAAATTCAACACCTTATGTGCATCGGATATAAGGTTGCGGACTTGCTTATGGTCTACGCCAAAATAGCAGCTCACATGCATCATGATCAGGAATTGAAGAGGAGTCATGTAGAATGAAGACCAATAAAGGAGGGAAATTTTGGGCATGGAATGTTGGTACTGTATGTTGGATTTTAATTACAGTTTAACTTCTCACCAACCATCACCACTTCCCAGATTGCCACCTATGATTCGAATATCTTGTCAAACAAGTCTTGGAGAGATAAACCTAATCAAAAGCGCAGTGCAGAGGGAAACCACAAGACTTAACGAAAGACTTCCATAGAAAGAAAAGAGAGAGATCCTGAGATCTCTGTAAATGAAGTGTACAGTGTTCGATTTATTTATCGTTGAGCTTTCCAGGGGTATTATCAGATTTTGAAACGACTAGCCACGGCTCATTTACACCTTAACCAAGAGCTGAAGAGTGCTTTCCACGCAACGAAGATTGGGAAAGGAGGAATATCACAAGCATGATGTAAATGTGACGTAAAATGTCGGACTCGATCCATCTGACTACACCAACCTTTTTTTACAGGTTGCCACCTATTTCAACTGTTCAACAACATTCTCAATTCTTCTCTCATCAAACCTGGGCTATGATCCAGCTGCTCAACAACATTCCCACCTCATATACCATCAATTGAAGCGCATGGGTAGAAGTAGGGCTGATGCAGCACGCCTGATACTAATAATATTATAGCGATTCAACAACATTCCTAGCTCTGAAATTGCCAAACCTATGAGACGCAAAGACATGCGACTTTCATATTTCCCATATTCGAACTTCCCACCAACATTTTCAATTTTGAAATTTCCACCAACTTCAAAGTGTGAATGAAAAGAGACCAAAACCGGCGCCCCAGAAGGAGCCAGTAATCCTGCCTGAATCAAGCTGGAATCCCAAACCCCGGATTGAAACAACAACTTTGAGTGAGGACAGCGAGTTATGATGTCAATTTCTTGCATCATCCATCTGTACTGTGCAAAAAAGCAGACAGTAAGTAGCTATGCAAGGACAACAACCTGGAAGCTTGCAGGTGGACTCGCTTAACGATTGCCATGTGATTGGTGTTTACTCTATCTGAGAATAATGCTTTTGGAATAGGGGGGTGGATAGTAGGCGATAATTTCTAGATATAGACTTTTCAAATAGATCGACTCTTGCGCTTAGCTTTTTCGATGAAAAGGGGAGAATGGTAAAGGTAGTGATTTTTTAGGTTCCATTGACGTTACTAGATGATTGAAATATGGGACATAACAGCAAATCGACAAAATCTCAGAAACGAGAAACTCCCAAGTACACCAAGACGAAGCACCCCCAACATTAATTCGAATCACCGTCCGCCTAAGTATCCTCATGAGGCGGTACTAAGACCGTCGATCTGCACAAACATCAGTCTCACACACAAAAAGGGCATCATAAGCGAGCTTACTCAGTTTCTTTCCCCTGGCTTTCCTCCTTCTCCTTTATCTCATTAGGATCCAACACCTGTCTCCCCCTCCAATTCGGCATAATATTCGCGCCCTTACTCCTAATCCGATCCTGATACCAATGCGGCATGCCCCTCAAAATCGTAAGCGTCGTCCCAAAGCCTGGGACAATAACCTGTCCGCTATGGCCACTCAACACTTTCTTCACGATCGCCTCCGCAACAGTCTCAACCTCCATGGTGGGGACCAGGAACGGGGAATCATTATTGTAGCCCTGGAAAAGCGGGGTCTTGGTGTAGCCTTGGTTGATGACTATGGTGCGGACTTTAGGTGCTTTGTAGGTGGTTTTGAGTTCGGCTGTGAGACCCTCGTGGAAGGAGTGTGCGGCTGCTTTGGAGGCGCCGTAGTCGACCATGTTGGGGACTGTGACGAAGGCTGCGAAGGAAGCGACTGTGACGACCATGCCGTGGTTCTTTTTGGCCATTGACGGGACGAATTCCTTTGCCATCCAGTAGTGCGCGAGAGTATTGACGTCGAATGTGAAGCGGACGTCTTTCTCGGTGGCGTCGAGGATGTTTTTTCCGCGGCAGACGCCGGCGTTGTTGATTAAGATAGTTGGTTCGCCGACGTCTTTGCGGATTTCGGAGGCGACTGAGGCGATGGTTGAGGGGGAAGTGATATCACATTTGTAGTAATAGACGCCCTCGGCTGTTGGAATGTTAGAATTGATCAGCATATTTGAGTAGGTAAATGATACTCACGAGTCTCAAATGTCATAGGAATGACATCTAGCACCACAACCTTGATCTTTCGCTCCGCAAACAGCTTCACAACCTCTCCACCGATTCCTCCCGCACCACCAGTAATTAATACAATCTCCTTGGTCCAGTCAAAGTCTCCACTCGTCCAATTGTCCAGCACACCCGTGTCGAGATATCCAGAAGCCCATCGTACCAGCCCAAAATAGAAAAGCTTTCGAAGGCGGGAGAACGCAGTCTCATGGAGGATAGCTAAGTCTGAGCCTTTCTTGGTATATCGAGCGAGGAGAATGAAGAGAAGGGTAAACGCCGGATTAAGAGCTGTCTTCTTGAGCAAGCCGCCTAGGGGTTGGCTATTGAATCCTAATTCTGTTAGTACATGTACTGATTGTGAAAATTTACTTACTTACCTTCGCGAGGCAGCCAGCCATTGTGAAAAGGCATGTTAACGGTTAGTAGCGCAAGCTAGTATGACAGTGTCTATAAAACAATTGAATCTACTCGTAACTAGTCAATGGCTAGTCTTACCAGTTGCTAACATGTAGTCGTAGTAGTTTGATAACGGAGAGAGAAGATGGAAGAAGGGCAATATTGGAGACAGAAGCTAGCATCCTCGTCTAGACTAGATATCAAATGCGTGCGGGGATTGTACCTTACCGTATTGGCAATCTGCATGGTACTCTGCATATCTGAGAGAAACATAATTGCTGCTTGGCTGAATTTACAGCCATTCAGAGCAATCTCGGGCGTCTCCAAAAGCCCAGTTTACATGTGGGTGAACACGAAGCTACGCGTACCGAGGTGAATCCGGCCCCCCAAGGTTGAAACGCGGGGTTGAGCTATGCCACATTGAGGCTGGCATGCGTCAATTGCGATTGCTCCACTGTGCTAATCAAATACTAACGTACATATAGAAATGGCCGATATATACGAGATATGGAAATGTATGTTCAAGCGTGACGGGCAGGAAAGCCGAACTGATGTGAAATATATGACAATAGTCAGTAAGATTCAAGTATACCTGTCAGACTAGCGTTACAAGCGAATGACAAGTAGATCCACGCTAGGTTCGACTTGGACAGCTACCAGAGCAAGAAGAGCCCTAATGTACCAATCCACAAAGCATGGACATTTGTATGCCAATCAGTCGTACCAGCAGCTCCCAGCCCGTTTTGAGCAGAAGCTCCCGGCTTGCTACCTCCTAATCCAGAACCCTGCCCGTTTGTCTCGATTATGGTTCCAGCAATTCGAGTAAAGGTATTAGCAGAGGCGGCTAAGGTGGCTTGATCGAGCATTGGATTGTTGAGGCTATCGCAAGAAGGACGAGCTACATCGGCGGGAATGCTGTTGGTCACTGCAATCGGCAGGTCGAATATTGTGTAAAGTTCCGACCCGTTCATGCGAAAGTTTTGTCGGATTGAGATCTGAAAATCTTCATTAGCGAGTGATGTTGGACAGCACAACTAGAACCAAATACATTGTAAGCTCCTCGAGAACTGTTTGATCCGTCAGGATTTCCGTCGCCAACCAAGCAGTCCGGCCACATCCAATTTATGTGCTTCACTGTGCTCGAAGGCTCCTGAGCCATGATCTCTCCCAAACTCGCGTTACCGGCACCTGCGGTGCCATTTGACACCGTGAAGTTCTTTCCGGTCACATAGCTCGAGAGGAAGATCGTGATGTTGTGAATCGCAGATGTAGGGTTCGAAGGGTACGGTGGGAGTTGCAGTTGGCCGTTCGAGGTGACATCGAGCGCGACATGTAGCTTATCTAGATGGATTAGAACTGCTTCAATAGATGACGAGACCGAATAACTCACCACCACCCAACGGTGTGTTCGGCTGGGGCGCATCTACCAAAACGATGCCTGGTGTCCATATTTGACCATTTACGACAGCTTGCGCTTTCGACCATCCCACCAGCAGAGGAAGAAGCAGTAAATGGAGTTTGAACATGATGACAGCTAACGAAATGCGCAATCTTCTGCAGACAAGTAGAAATGGAGGGGTGGCTAAGAGAGACTAACGGGTCATATATGATAAAGAGGCAGCTGTGCCATATCATATTAGATTCCGAATATCATACCATAACTTACCGTCGGAGAATTATATCAAGGTTCTTGGTTGGCGAGCCCATTCATGCAAATAACGCATTGAAGATGGTCGATTTTTCGGGTTACAAAACTGCCATCCAAAATAAAATCCTTGACGTGTGATCATTTAACAGATCAATCTTTGTTCGAGCTTGAGCCTTGTGGGCAATATGGAAGATCAAGATCCCCACCAAGGTATTTGGTCCGATCATGGTGAGACGAGCAGAGTCGCAAAAGAGGATGGGCTGCCGTTGCGGCCCGTCTTCCAGAAGACGGGGCTGGGAAGCGAGTGTGAATCGTCGCCTCAGAACGAAGCCCCCCTGTTAAGGCACGAATCACGGGATCTCTCTGAAAATCAACATCGCCCAGTGATAGCTCTCATCTCATCTCAAGGATTCACACCTTCACCTCAGTCTTTTCTTTATTTGCACTACCTATCGCTGTGAGGGAGAAGGACTCTCACTAGTGCATACACGATATGGTGGCGTCGCGAACCATCAGATGTCTTCCTATATGGAGGGCAGCTCACCTCAATCGATTACCGCGCTCCTCGTATAAACTCAGGGCCTTCGCTCCTACTTTTAGTACCTCTTCATCAAAATCTGATAAAAAAGAGACAACGTGGACAAACAAATACCGATACCGCGATCTACGTCCAGCGTTACGCTACTCAGATGAGGTGCAGCAAGCTAGGCAGGAAGACCTTCCATTGGTAGCACTGGAATCCACGATATATACTCATGGGTTCCCCTATCCAGACAATGTCGACCTGGCACTTGGATTGGAGCAGGTCGTTCGCGATAATGGTGGAGTGCCAGCGACCATTGGTTTTATTGACGGCGAAATCTGTGTTGGGATGACTAAAGACCAGCTTGTTCGTCTTGCTTCCGCTGCTGGGAAACCCGAAACAATGAAGATATCCCGTCGAGATCTCCCATATATCACGGGAATGGTAAGTTAAAATAACGTGAATTTTCCCGAGGTCTGTTCATTGCTTACATCCTCTTAGCGACTCGCTGGGCGGCCTATCACTGGAGGCACTACTATCTCAGGAACAATGATGATTGCACAGAGAGCTGGCATCCGTGTCTTTGGCACTGGCGGACTGGGCGGAGTACACCGTGGTGGTCAGGATACCATGGACATTTCTGCTGACCTGACCGAGCTTGGGCGTACCACCGTTGCTGTGGTGTCGTCCGGTTGCAAAAGTTTCCTTGATCTTCCTCGAACTTTGGAGTTCCTCGAGACGCAGGGAGTGCCCGTCTGTACGTTCGCAGATGGTCGTACGGGGGATGTTGATATTCCTGCCTTTTATACGCGTGAAAGTGGTGTAAAAAGCCCTTTCACTATTCAAAATGCCAAAGAAGCAGCCGCGATGATTTGTAAGAGACTGTGAAACCTTTTCGGAGCACGAGTTAATTGGTCGTAGTTGCTCAGGCTCATCTGCGCAGCACGAAAGGTGTCATGGGTGGGCTACTCTTTGCAAACCCGATCCCTAAAGAGTTCTCAATTCCCAAAGCTGAGATTGACCTTGCTATCAATCAAGCCGTCCAAGAAGCTGCCGATCAAGGTTTCCACGGGCATTCAAACACTCCATTCATTCTTGCGCGTATCAAAGACCTCACCAAGGGAAACAGTATCCCTGCGAACAGGGCATTGATTCGGTCAAATGTCAAAGTGGCTACGCAGGTAGCTATAGAGCTTGAGAAGCTTCGAAGTTTCTATCGTAAAGAAGACGCTCAGAGAAAGGCAGAGGAGTAAGACCAATGCACGCACTGGTACGTCCCGGAAGCTAACTTTTGACAAGGAGAAACAAATACGGAGACAACCCACCTGCGGCTATGATTTCCTCTAAAGATAGAAAGTGGGTACACTGCATCCATTTGTATGTTTCAACAGCTAACTCTCGGCAAGAAAAACGCAGTCACAGGAAAATTCAGATCCACCTACTATTTCTTCTGAAGCTAGAAACGAGAGTTCCATGAAGAAGGTTTGTCATCTTATTTAATCTTCCCTCCTTTCTTCGCTAATGCTCGAGCTTCAGATTGTACTACAAAGCCCTCCAGATCTCGTCGTCTTTGGTTCATTAGCTGTAGATCTTGCTTGCGATCATTCGCCCGTGGATTCGACCAATAGTACAGACGCTGGGCCCTTAATGAAGACGTCTAATCCTTCGATTATCAAGCAGACAATTGGAGGTGTTGGGCACAATGTTGCACTAGCCGCTCATATTGCATCAGGGGCGTTGAAAGTCCGGCTCTGTAGTGTGGTGGGCGCAGATTCGTACGAAATTCTCTAATCTATCTAGTTAATCTCGTGCTAATCGTAGGTAGAACTGGTAGCGAAACACTCACAGCCATTGAAGCCGAAGGTCTGGATACGACTGGTATCCTTACTCACCCTGAGGCTCGTACAGCACAATACGTTGCAATCAACGACGGAAAGAAAGACCTCGTGCTTGCAATGTCCGACATGAAAATTCTTAGTGAAGCCAAGCCGAAACCTTCGTGGGTACTCTCAAACGCCATGACCGCCAAAGTGGCAATTGTAGACGGAAACTGGGATCCCATGGAACTACAAAAGCTCTTCATCACTCTCAAAAAAGCAAACAAATCCTTGAAAACCATATTCGAACCAGTCTCCGTCCCTAAAGCAGCAAACCTCTTCAAAAAATCAACATACCACACCATCGAGAAAGCATTCCCACACAATCTCGTCGACATCGCCACACCCAACACCTTCGAACTATCAGCCATGTACACTGCCGCCAAAGAAAACGGCTTCCTCGAATGCCAAGAATGGTGGGCACTCGTCGACGCTTTCGGCATCCCCAGCACCGGCGCACGCGATCGCTTCGTGCAAATCACCAACGCAAAAATGACAGACGAAGGTATCCCCCACCAAACAATCCAACTCCTCCCCTATATCCCCACCATCCTCACCAAACTCGGCGCCGACGGTGTTCTCCTGACCCAACTCATGACTCCTCACGACCCACGCCTAACGGACTCGCAACACACACGATATATCCTCTCGCGTAACTCGAACGGAACGAAAACCGTCGGCGGGGTCTATATGCGACATTTCCCTACGCAAGAGGTTGTCAAGGAGATAGTCAGTGTGAATGGGGTTGGAGATACATTTTTGGGTGTTTTGGCGGCGGGATTGGCGAAGGGGAAGGCATTAGATAGCTCTTTGATCGATCTGGCGCAGAAGGCTGCGGGATTGACCTTGGGCTCGAAAGAGGCAGTGAGTCCTGAACTGAAGGATTTACAGGAGGAGTTTGAAAGTTTACCGTAGTGGTTAGGTGGAGCGGGATTTGTATATTTGGAGCGTTGGTGGGTTGTCATCTTTACTCATATAGACTTACATAGATACCTACATATACCTAATACATTGAGTAAGAGGTAGTGATTTCAAGGTTGTCTGTTTACTGTCGTTTGACGAGAAATCAATATCACAAGCAGGTCTAAGCATGGTATTTGACTTCGCTGATCGCCACTCAGATGATATGCGATACGAGTAAGTTTACTTCATACCCTACTTCTACCCAAACGAGCTGACAATAACACGAAACCGGGCAAACCATCCAACCAAAAACGACCCACGCTCTCATTTTCGTAGTGACAACAATGCTATCTCTGACTCCCTCAGCGAAGTCCCTCTAAAGTCCAATAACCAAACAAAACAGCACACCATAACCGATTTCAACACGCCCTCCCACCACTCGTCGCACCCATCTCCAAACAACATACCCAGCTCAATCCACTCCATACCCCTCGCTCAACTCAACGTATTCCTCCTCCTCTTAACACACCTCGGCGACACACTCCCACTCCTCTCCCTCCCCCTCTTCCTCTCCATCCCACCCATCTTCTTCGCGCCCTGATCCCACCACAACCCGTCCACCGGTTCAGCCGGCGTATGAAACGGCCACTGACACCTCTCATCCTGTTTCCAGGCCCCAAACACGCAAATACACGGCGCAACTTTCGTATTCACATACGTCGTGTTGAGGAGTTCCTCCTCACTCACCTGGATCTCCGGGAGCGTGGTGCTGTTTGAGCGGGAGATACGGAGGATATCCTGGGTTGTGAGAACGCGTTTGTTGTCGGCGATCTCTTGTTTTTCGCGGATGTATTGCGTATTTCTCCTATCCGGTCTTCCGCGTGCCGTGTCGAAGATGTCTACGAGATCGTCAATTTTTGCGGAATTATCGAGGTCGGGATCTTCAGCTTCCATCTCCGTGACTGATACTATCGGCATATCCTCCCGGCTGCTGGAAATGGGACTCATTGTCAGATCATCACCGAGAGGGTTTACGGGCAGCGGACCGCTCGATTTTCGTCCCAATGCTACGACGTGGAATTCATTTGTAAGGTGGTCGACCATTTCTTCATCGTCTAATTCTGGCGTGTTTTCTATTCTTCGAACGGGAGACGACGATGCGGCGTCATACTTGTCTTGTCTGGACTTCTAGCGCGGTCAGTAATATTCCGCGTTTGCAGTCGTGGAAACTTACGTTGCCAGGAGATCTCAAGACATATCGACAGTTACCCATATGTCTCAACGGTTTACTGGCATTCGACGCGAAACCCCCGTCCATATCCGTATCACCATCTTCAATGCTTTTCGCGTCTCTCTCTGGTGTTGACTCATGGGCCATTGAACTACTGGGTGATTTCTCCCATGGCAAGACCATTTCCAAACTGGGATGTATCTCTTGGGGGTAGTTGTATATTCGATAGGGGGACGTGTCTCGTGAGGAGTTCAATGATCCGGATGCTGGCAGATTTGAAGGGTGTTGAGATGCGGTATTATCTCTGCCATTCTCGCTCTGAAAGTATGGCGAGCGTCTGAGAATCGGACGGGGTGGAGTGACCTTTCTTGTGATGTCGTTCTGCCCGGGGACTTGTTCTTTCTCCATCGCGTAGTGGTTAGTGTGGTAGCAGATATATTCCGCGGTGTTCGATGACTTGGTAACGATGCTTGGAGTTTCAAATTTATGCTTTCTGGATCGAGTTTGTCGAACGTGCAGATGCGAGATTCTGTGATGGTCGGGTGTTCGGTTTGAGGTCTTGTTTTTTGCACGGCGGGAGGGTAGTCACAGGTTTCGACGCTGATGTTGGGCGTTCCACGATCGTACCTTCCTCATCAGACATCTTTTTGGCTCCTCCAGTTCCAAGGCCAGGACTCGGAAAAGCTTGTCGTCGGTTCAGCAGTCTTCTGTACAATTGATAACTTGCTCTGCGACACAATTCTTTTTATTTCTATCTATCGCTTTTCCATGAGCATGCATGCTCGCTCCTGCCACCACTCAACTTGGTTATCTCATCGTTCGAGAATACGGCATCGCAGATGACAACATCTCAAACCAGCTGCCCACTAATGTCCGACCGGATAAGTCCAGTTCGAATAGATCTTGACAAGATATTATTTCCTCGAAACAATCCACGAAATGCATGATATTGTTCCAACCTGATTGACTAAATATACATTATTGTCTCAAATCGATCCACGAAATCTTATGTCTCGACTGCTACCTATCTTGTCCAGATCGAAGGAGCCCATCACAAACTACCTGTCCGTTTTCTTCTTGCTCAGAATTGGATGTTGAGGAGTTCTTGACCAAGTCAGGAGGAGAAGCGGTTGTAGCCGTTAATGGCCAGATAGTCTGCCAAATTTTGCAGTTAGTGTACGCACTATATGTGTTCCAAATCTGTGTTGGTCTTTGTTTTCTGTTTCTTGTGGGGCGCTATATGACATTAGAATATGCTCTCTATTTTCCCCATTTCCCAAGCCAAGGTTGGAATGGACCTGGTGGAAATCCAGTGAGCTAACTGACGGTACAAAAGACGACTTACACCGCACATTTTCTAGTCGGACTCTCTTATTCAAAGTCTAACTCATCAGTTACTATTAATTCGTCGCATACTCAGACAACTTTACGAACTTCAAGTCGTCACAAATCTGACTCGAAATATATTTTATTTCTCGGAATCTGCTAAGCTTACACAACAACAGACTCAGCAGCTTGGTTTTGAACAGCACATCATGACTTCTGAGAACCCTCTTCTTTTTTCACCATACGACTGGGCTGACTCCGACTCCGACTCTGACTCTGACTCTGACTCTGACTCTGACTTTGACCCTGACTCTGGCTTTGACCCTGACGCTGAGGTCCCTTCTGACCCCGAGGAAATAGCAGCTCTGCGCAACAAACTTCAAATGAGAAATCTAGGGTAGGTACTTTCACAAGAGACTATAGCAGCTACCAGGAACCTGAGGTCCTGGAGCTTCCTGCATTGGAAGATTTGGAAGAAGAAGAGGACGAAGAGGACGAAGAAGATGAGGAGAAAAAAGAAGTTATTACCTGGAAGGAATTTGGTGAAGGACTGAAAAATTCTGTGTTATACAACGCAGCAAGAGCCTACCGCAGCTATCAAGACTCCGAATGGGTAGGCTTATTTTGGTGTTTGTTCTGGTTTCGCGTAGTGGTTGTACCCCAGGTAATTGCGCTGGTGATGTGGGTCTGGTGGTTCTTCGAATGGCTACGGGGCAGGTAAAAATGATGTACGATTTACGGGTTGATATCGTGTATTGGAAATTACTAGAATATCGATAGCTCTTGGTAAAAACTGGAGGTTTCACCTTCCCTTTCACGGTAATCTGAGAATCGACAAGTGCAGTGAAAATTTTCTTGGGACTTGAATAAGTAAAATAATCATAATCAATGAGGAGCAGGGCATCATATCTATCGTTTTACCAATCAAACTAACCTGCTATACTTGGTTATCATAGAGAATAGTCCTGATTGTTATGTCATACATGACAAAGAGGCTGTTGACTTTCGTAGCCATCAGCCATCTATTCAATCAAACTTTCTACCATACCAACGCATCTTTATTCTAAGCAGTTTCAAAAAAATCCGAGTTTATATCTAAGTCCAGCAGGAAATTTTATCCCTCAACAGAAAGAAGGAGGGGAGCTAATAATTTCTCACTGGCTTTAGCTGAATTACTACCGCGCTGGGTCAAATTGTCAGTGGATGAGACAAATAATTAGTCTGAAATTTTGACGAAATATCGCATATTTCGTCGATCATTCTGGGTAAATTTGATTCTTGGGTATCTATTTTGAGACTTGTATCAGTTGTATTGGTTCTGGAATACATAAACTGAGCTCTTTAATCTTACGGGCTTGGCCATGACAAAGTTCGGAATTCTATACATCATTTACCTACACAACCCTCGCAAATGACGGAGAGGAACTGCTGGATTCTTGTAGTAACTTGATGAAGAACCTGAGAAAAAAACCAAGCACTCCTGATAAGTAATTTCATTTTGAATTAATTTAAGTCTAGGGGGTTATTATTCCCCAAAACTAACGGACAAAATATACCATATTTCGTCAACTTGTTCGACACCATCTCGCGTTCTCACTACAGGCTGTACTGCTCAGCGAGAGGACGGGTTAAAATGAATGAAACTCCAATACGCCTCCATTTTGTTCCACGACTCTTGTCTAAGCAAGAAGACCTAGAATATCCTTGGGCTTCCTCAGTCTCTGGGATGCGTCATCGGTGGCTGGGAACCTGATTTGCTCAACCAGCACCTTAAGGCACATCCGTGCTCGTTGTTGGGCTTCTTCTGATTCCTTCTCATCCACCATCAGAAATTCGAACCATTCCGCCAAATAGACTTCGGGCTTGACTTGCTTTTGGAAAGCCTTCTCAGTGTCGTTGTTCGCACATAAAATTAAGCATTCCCTTCTAATAGATTGAAGAAACCTGCTTTGAGACCAATACCAGCCCATGCAATCAACCTCAGCCATCTCATCCACACATGCACCAAATCCAAACCAACACGGTAGCCAAATCCAGTGAGTTATCGGAGCATCCAGGAAGTCTTCGTACTTGAGGCAGGCAAATCCCAATACGATGATCTTGAGTACGTGGCGCATTCCTAAGATACATAATATTTCACGACGAAGCAATTTATCGAAAGTTCCGGTTCTTGGGAGATTTGGGTCTGCGGCATGTCGCAGGAAGTAGTACATCGGATCTGACACATTGAAATAATTTTCCGTCACCCTCTTCCGAAAAGCACCAATGATATCAGGTTTTTTGTCCATCAATCCCGTAGGATGGGCTGACTGCCCGACCCTTCTTCGGAATACGGCAAGAGATATGAGAGCCGATGCAATATAGGATATGCAGAATGGTATTGCTCGAATCTTGACTTGGAAGTCTGAAATCGTGTTGGAGTCGAGATAGAAAAAAGGCCATGTGAAAATCACAACGCCCACCATTATGAACAATATGGCAAGCCGATCCCTCAAGCGCTGCACAGATAGATGTCCCCGAATTGTTTCAAGAAATTTGGTTTCCTCGTCGTCTGGTCGATCTGGTAGACTCTTGGCTGGAATAACTTCAAGTTGATAGGCTTCGAAGGAGTTGTCGAAGGAGGCTTTTTCGTTTGACAACGGGCCCGACTGTATGTCGACTTTGGAGGACATTTTGACTTGTACGACAATCGATGGGTGAGGAATGGATTTCATGGAATGTTGGCCGAGAGATTTAGACAAAAGATGTGTGAGGAATGGATGGAAGAAGGTTGAATTATGAATTGGCGGAGAGAGTGGATAAAATATTGGATGGATAGGTTGGATGATAAAACGCACCGACAAAAGACGCGCGGAGAGCGATTGGACGAAGGATTTTTGGATTGAATGAAGATAGGATGAAAGACGGGAAGAAGAAACTGGTGTGAGAATGGACGTTGTGACTTTAAATAGTGTCTTAATGGCTAGTTGACGGGAGTGGTGGGGACTCACTGGAATATGACGATCGCAACCACGCCTTACATCATTCTAGGCCGTTATACTAGAAAACCTAAGAACACCACTCAAGACTTTTTCAATTATTCGATCATAATGTCCCTGATGACAAATTCTTAAATTTTTGGAGGGACGCCGAAATGTCACAACCCTGCGAACACTTCAAATTAGAGTTTCTCGTCAGCCAGCATCGGCCAAGCAGACGAGTCTTTCATAACTCTGTTATCTTAGTAATCTTGCTCAGTCATTGTTGACACTAGAGAAAGTGTGGTCTTCCTTGGTTTTAGCTTGGGCTTATTTTAGTTTGCGTTGTTTCTTGCAGCAGTTTAGTCATATTAGAAGTGATTCCAGCAGCCGAGTTCTATATCGTGAAATCAAATAAGAAAATTTTAGGCTCAATATTCTTGCAAGGAATTATTAATGCTAGTCTATCATTTCACTCAAACTCTCATACAACTATCGCTCGGGTTATGAAGTCTATCATCTACTAGCACAAAGCCTGATCCGTAGTCACCAATCAACAAATTCACTTTTTCGTCACTTCAACAGTCTCCACTGTAGGCTGGAGAAGGAAGGTCAGCGACTTTATCAAAATATAAATGAAGTGTGAAACTCACCTTCTCCTCTGAATGAACTTCCTTTTCTTCTTCGATTTCATTGAGCTTTTCCTCCGACAACCTCAATGGGCCAACACAAACATACTCCTCGAATTTCCTCGCACCAAGTTTTGCCTCGAACTGCAAGGAATGTCAGTGAGATTCACAACATGCACTTAGATCCAATTGATATTTATCAACGAAAACACCTGACTTACCATCTCATCAACCTCTTCTAGCTTCCTCCCCTTAACCTCAGGTAAGAAAAAGAACACCCAAACGGCCGTGATGATAGCAGAAGGAAACCAGATGAACCCATATCGTGGACCCCAGTTCAATGAAAGCGGGTTAATAAAGTACGGAGCGGTGAATTGAGTAAGCCATGCGAAGAAGAATCCGATTGCAGCTGAGAGACCGAATGTATAACTTCGGAGACGTTGTGATGGAATTTCTCCGCCTGTCAACCATGCGTATGGTGAGACCATTCCCTGGAAAGGCAAATTAGTTTCGAGAAATCTAAAGAAATTTGTGGCATAAAGCTTACGTTGTAGCTCATCATGTATAGACAAGAAAGTGCTACGAGCACTTTACCGGTTTTCTTTGTTCCAGGGTTTTTATGGTAGGTAATCGCGATAATCAGCTGAAGAATACCGCATGTGACCAATCCTGACATCAGAAGAACACGGCGTCGACCGTAACGAACCACAATCAAGGAATTTATGGCAAGTGCGAGGAGTCCGAGAGTACTAAGTACGCAACTCATACCGAAAGGGTTAGACACCTTCGCCATGGTGAAGAAATACGCTTTGTATGCTGACGAAAATTGTAAGTATGTGACAGTATCGAAATGGGGACGACTTTGAGAAGATCAAAAACTTACCAATGATAAACATAGAACCAGTCGCCGCTTGCGTAGTAACACCACAAACAGCAATGATAGTCCTCCGTCTATCGATCGGATTTCGGAACAAATCTACAACGCCAACACCTCTACTGAGTTCTCTTTCTCTTTCGATAGCAGCTACAATAATAGCTGCTTCGTCCTCGACATCTGTACCATCTGGTCGTAGTCGCGCCAGAGACTTTACACCTTCCTCTCGTTTCCCTTGTAGAAGCAGCCATCGAGGCGATTCTGGGATAAAGAACAGAGCGATTGACATAACCGCCGGCACGACATAGATAATACCAAGAGGAATGAGGTATGCTGACTTTCCCAAATTCTTCGCAGTAGCGTAATCAATAATAGTTCCAATCAACGTCCCCTACCACCGTCAGTACTTCACTACCAACATATCTCAAACAACAAAACTCACAAACGACGTCCCAAACTGAAAAGCAGTCAAAAACAACCCCCTAAACTTAGCAGGACTACTCTCCTGAATATACAGCTGCGAAAAAGTCATGAACAGGCCATTCGCCAATCCATTCAAGAATCGTCCTGCATAAAGCACTTTAATATGTTCCGTCGTCATCATGATGATATTCGAGACGCAACAGATGATACAAGCAAGCCATAAGGCGTGACGACGGCCAAATTTAATGGCGATCCAACCCGCGGTGAAGGAACTGACGAAGGCACCAAGGGTCATGAGAGAGGAGATGAGTTGCTGGCGCTCGGTTGTGAGATTCCATCCACTTGGTGTTTTGGGAGCGCGGAAGCCGAAGACCTGAATTTTACAGTCAGTTTGACCTCTTAAATCTCTTTGGGTTGTAAGTTTATGAGTTCCTACCGAAAGAAACCCAGGCATAGCCTGCAACCCGCCAATAAGACCAAAATCCACCCCATACTGAAAACTCGCCATGATCACCACCGCATTCGCAAAAAACACGCGGCGATTCGCCGATATCGTTTCCTTATCATCCGACATCTTGACTCGATTTCTTATGGCAAATTCCACAATGAGAACCAGAAATCGAGGGCTTTTTGTTTGTTGTAGTCGGTATATACATGCCCATCCACTCAACCATTGCGGGGTAGTGGGTTTGATGCAAGTCCCATATTGCATATCCTTATTTGCCGAAGCTAGATGGAATACCACCTTGTGCATCTTTACCAGCTTGGTTTTGTATGGGTGTGGGGCTTCTTGACTGCTGACCACCATTGTTTATGATGATTTGGCAAATCACGGGGTTGATGGGTGAGGGATGGTGATTCGTGGGTGGATATTGATTGGGATATCAGGCTATTTATTTTGAGTGTTTGGAATCCTGGGTGGTGAATTGAGAAGAAGTGAAATGTATTTGGATTGCAGAACATTTTGCAATCCAACGTCCTTCACGGTATGTCAGACTTCAATTCGCTCCGTCTGAGCGGATGAAGAAAATAGGGACTTAAGCTTTTGTTTAAAATACAGACAGTTTAAACCTTCTCCGTTGGCCTTTGCTAAAGTCTCAAATTCTTTTGTTTAGGTGTCAAGATATTGGAAGATGACGCTAATATGATTTCATCAGGGAAGAATCAAAGACTACAAGCTGCTGAGTTTTAGCTGGTTCACACTTAAATGCCTTTTATTTAAGAGTAGTTTTAGCTGTTTACATAATTGTTAGAATTCTGGTTGCTGTCCACTTGAATCATAACTATTTCACCGATCTAGAACATGATTGCCGACCATGTCAGACAAAAGCTAGTATACACCCATCCAAGTGTTTCGAGAACCCGACGAGAGTTTTGGTCTTCATTTGAAGTAGGGCTATGAAACTCCCAGGGATTGTAAAAATGACTTTTGTTGATGTCTACTTCATGCACACAGTTCGAACGAATTAGTGATGACCGGGTCTTCCGAATCCGTACTTCTCAAAACGAGCCGATCACTTATGATTTTTTATGAATTATTTATCTTCAGGAATCAAAATCTAGTGGTTTGCTCTCCATTCCAAAAGTCAAGTTAATGGGGAGTCCACGGATGTGTTATGGTACAGCAGCAGATATTCCAAATCTCCAATGGAGATTTGGAATATAGATTAATAGGTTAGACAGGTATGATAAGAAAGATAAGCACAGCAATAGATTTTATTATTCTATTACTATGATCCAGTCCGAAAGCAACGAACGCCATTAAGTTTGCACACTAACGAAACGTTGAGTATATGCTGGATGATCAGACATTGAAATACAGTTGGTTGGGTCATTTCAATCCATAGACTCCTAAACCAATCGATGAGAACGAAACTTGATTCTTCGTACTCATCTCACATCTGCGCGCGAATTGTCTTTCCAGAAACACATATTCCACGATAAGCTCGGGTCCTTCAACCAGTTTTATCGGCATCCAACAGTCTCTCTCTTTTTGATATCCGTTCCGAACGTCGCAATTTATTTGCTGTCTTTTCCCTAGAACGCTTCACACTGTCATCATGTTCCTCCGACAACAACACCCTGCGTATATCAATGACAGTCTGAACCTCTGGAGCAGGATTTTCCTGCAACCTAGTTTCCGAATCCCTATCGTTGCAATTAACTTCCGCTTCGCACCACCAGGTGAGGCCCTCGGTTCTTGTTTCTTTCAGACAAAAATGGCTGACTTCGTCTGGAAAGACGCTCTGGATCTCAGGGCTTAAGTCAAACTTATTTATCTTCTCCACGAAGAATGCCGCCATATCCCGGCGCTCGCTTAAGATGGGAGGCTCCCAATCACCGCTGTAGTCGTATAAAAGCTGCAAGTTGTCTATCCTTCCAGCAATCAGCATCCTGAGGAAATTCGGAACGACGATCGGGTAGAAGAAGCCGTGCAACTCGTCTAATAGTGCACACAATGCAACTTCCTTTAGGCACGGGAGTTGAGAGTCAAGAAGCTGGATGATACGCGACTTCTTGTACTTGTGGTAGTCAATCTCAAGGTCGGGGGTAGCGTAAGGGTACACGCGATTTAGACCCAGGCCGTACGGGGGCAACTGACTGACGCTCCTGAACGGTTCGGCCGCTTCAAGTGTGAGTTTCGTCTGACAATATTCGGAGAAAAAGTCGAGGTCATCCGAGACCAGATGCTCTCCCAAAACAATAGACCTGATGTTCTTGAGAAATGCCGCCGACGTAGTTTCCAGAAAGCTGTAGATTTCGTAAGGATGACAATCAAACTCGAACTTGTGAGCTGCCAAAAGTTTGAGAAAATTTTGCTGATGGCTGATCCTCTCGAATCGTGCTTCCAACAATACCAGATAGAATTGTGGCTCTCAAGTCATCAATTATATGTCTGGCCTCTTCGCACACTTGTTTATTCGCGAAAATAAACCTGCCATTTCTTGCAAATGTTGCGAAACTCACATTTTCGCATCTGGGAGGCCCGGGTGGAGGAGCGACACCGTCTTCGGGGAAGTAAAAGTCGAAAAGTTTCTGTATATATGCTGTTCTATCCAGACGCTCTTCCCCATCGGTGCGGTAGCCATTTATTGCAAACGTTCCGAAAGTCACTTTTTTGCATATGGGAGGCGTAGGCGGAGGTCCGACGCCAATATTGAGCAAAAGGAAGTTGGTATAATTCTGCATGTACTCTGCTGTATCACAAAACTCCTCGCCGTAATTGAGGCGGTAGCCATGCTGGAGAGACATTGGCCGGGTGTCCACGGAAAACAATACTGTTGGTTCCAAAACTAGAGTCCAGATCATGTCTCGAATCTCGCGTGGTAGTTTTAATAGCCAACAAGGTTCATTGTCGCTACTGTTGTCGTGTGATTCGGGTGAGCTCATAATGCATCCGTCAGTCTGGTTCAAAGGTTTGCGGATCCGGCGAAGTAACATTGTTGGTGTTAAGGAGAGAAGTTGTTGTGGAGGAAACAACGCGGAAGACGCGATCAGAGACAGAAACAGAGTGGGCAAAAAAACGAAGATCTGGTTTGCATAATCTACTCCACATCTTTCCTAGTGAATATGATAGTTTTATATGTGATGTAAAATAATAGGCTAAATGTGAAGTGAACTTGTATTCTCGTAAACATTCACCTAGGGCTTTACTAAATCTAGTTCATAAATTTGATATTCCCAGGCTCGCGGTGGACAAAATAAGTGGTAGTCGAAGCAGGATATTTCTTCGATTAAGTTGACGAAATATCGGCATTCAGCGGATTAACTTGGAACAATATAACTTATTTCGTCAATTATTACACGTAAATGCGTCTGTTTGAAGTCGACTGATTAAGTCTCAAAATTAGTAGGCAGGTAACTGACAACTTATTTCGTCCTCCGCGAGCTTCCCTACACCCCCCCATTTTCCTCGCAAACACAACGATCCTCCCCCCCTCAATACAACGATCAACATCCCGCAAAACCTTTCCAACACGAACGTACGACCAGACCAGACAACTCCACCACGCAAGGGATTTCGAGCTCTCGTGACACCCCTCAACAGAACCGACATCTCTTCCAAACATCCCAGACAACGTAGCCAACCAGAAATAAAAACATTCCCTTCCTCGAGACCCCATCGATCCCCCAAATCCCCAACATCTCGCCGAAGAAAAAAACTCGCGCGTCTCCTACCAAAAAGCCCCCCCTACCTCATAAATCCCATCACCCAACCCAACCCAACCCAACTCGTGCGTGCCCTCTTCCTCATCTGCCCCCACGAGAAAAAGAGAAAAAAAAATCCGGAATTTGGGAATACCCATATCCAACATACAAATACCTCACAAGAATCCCCCCTCCCCCCCCTCCCCAAAAAACAACCCAATGATAGAACTCACGTACGAGCTCACGACCAAACAAAAAACGCCCTGACGTTTGTACAACCCACTCATACCAACAAGCTCACTCGAGATGCTCAGCTTCCATTCCGGTATTAGAAGAGCCCATCCGTGATACGAACCGACCTGCCTCTCAACGAAATCCTCCCATCATCTCATCAACCACGCTTCCAAGCACAGCTAGTAGGGCACACGTTTAAACACAGCAACCAAGCCATAAAGTAAAAGTAAAGAGTTATTTGTAAAGATAGTGTATTCTCAATATCAACAGTTTCTTAAAAAACTACCAACCCCCCATTCAACACACCGCGCAGCAAGCTAGCCCCTCTATACTATATGTATGATACTACAAGCCAAGCCACCCTGTAACTTCTCTGACCCAACACAATGGGGCAATTCTATACCGATCTCAAGTTCTCTACTGACTGCCTGCCTTAGCACAAATAGGTATCATCCTCCACCTCGACCACTGCTGGACGATCCAGTTATTATCGTCCCTTTATCTCGCCATCTCCATGCTTAAACCTCTTAACTTTGCACGCTCCCACAAACGTATGCAGATACCAAAAAATAAATAAATGCCGCAAATGAAAACCAACAAAAAGCTGTCTGTATGCATGTATGCACCACCACTACGCTCGACTAAACACACCACCATGCGAAACCATACGAAAAGGGAAAAAAGTAGCTTCAAAAAGCACAAGAAACTCCAATTTTATGGGTATTAAGAGGAGGGTATTGGAAAAGTGCAAGATAACAAGAAAGGTATCGAGGGTCGAATGACGAGGGAAATTATCGCGGGTGTCTGGATAGCAGGCGAAGACGATGATATGCTGAGAGGATGGAAAGGAGGATGCAAAAGGTCCTATGTACGTTCTTTGCGTTGTATCGTAAACTTGATTGAGATCGATATTCAGAGGTCGGATATGGTTAGGTGTGTCGATAGTGGTTTTCACTGATTGACAGAGACATGAATTCGTAGGAAATGTTGTTTCGGTGTTATAGTTGTCTCGAAATTTATATTCGGATAATGATCATGATGAATGTGCTCATATGCGATCGTGTTGTCATGTTGTTTTGTGTTGGTGTGTATTAGGTCAATGCGTATTTCATTGCCATTAAAAGAGTGTGGTCGAGGATTCCCGATCCAAGAAAGAAATTATCCCAAATCATTACCCCAACACAAGTAATGATTGAGATGTTATTGGGAAGAAGAAAAATTCCGCTTGAGAGTCAAAATTGTATGCCAATACAATGCCCGAGCAAATAGAAAATTGGATGCCCGGTCAATCTGTCAAAGATGAATCGTGACAAACTGATCCAATGCTTCGAGGGCGAATCAAGTATTTCGAAAGGTTGCACAGATCTAGGGAGCAAGACCTGCCGCATCTATTAGATGATGATAACGGAGAAACCAAAAACGCCATTCGGAAAGATGCCATGAAACTCCGAATCCAATGCAAGGGTTGGTTATTAGTATGATACCATGCGTCGTGCATGTCCTCGATCGTAATTTAGACAAGGTGATGAAGTCATGTCCATCATCATCAAGTCGCAGCTCGCTGTGGTTCTGGATCTATTTGGGGCGGTTGGGCTGTCGTCAACTCCACCTTGACCAAAAGCAAAGGTCTGAGCACGGGATAGTTTGGATCGGTTCTGTCGTAATCTACCCATTTCCCTCTCGCAGGTGTAAGCATGCTCCTTGGCATCCATCTCGACGTAGTTCTGGGGGAAGCACCGTTCGCGGTGTTGGGAGAAAAAGGTACTGTATCCACCGTCAAGGATGTACACTTCTGGGTAGGTGAGCTTGGGATATTGCTCAATGTTAGTGGTACGGTCTTGTTTGCGCACATGACGGGCCATGATGGGTGCACGATGAGCAGAGTACTCGCAGTGGAAAATTAAAAGAGTCTTTCCAGGAAGGGCGGCTTCGAACAATTGGCCAGCGAGAAGCTCTTTATCGTTGTAATTGACCGCTCCATCAATGTGACCGCCATCAAACTCGTATTCGAACCTGCAGTCAATGACCATACGCTGGTCGTAAGTCCCGTCAAACTTTCCATCAAGCACCTCGAGCAGCGTATCCTTGGTGATTCTAGGAATGCTATCTGGTTGACCTTCTTGAAAGAAATGTGGCAGCTGTGGTTGGTGAAGCTCATCAACATCCATAACAGTCTGTAAATTACTTGGTACAGGTGCCTCCTCTGCCTTGGCCTTCATGATATCCCCTGGGTGTTCAAACATGCTCAACGATCTTCGAAACTGTTTCCTTGGTCGGATCAATGGATTCGAAGGACGGCGCGTGTGGCTCCCAATAGGGGAGCCGTTGGTCCTCGAGTTCCCATTCATACTTCCAAAAGGCCGAGTTGCTCTTGGAGGTCCCATAATTGACACCGACGGGCTGTTGGCGGACTGTGGGCGACGTTCTTGTGGAGGTGATTCCATAAAACATTCACCCAACGACATTGACGTCGATGTGGACAATTTACTGCTTCCAGCACCGAAGCGGAAGGGAGGTAATTGTTCGGGATTGCGAGTGGGAAGGGAATTGGTCGAGAAGCCCTTTGTCCTTGTCAGGGACGGTCGAAGTAATATAGACTTTCTTCGTCTGAAATTCAAAATTAGCTATCATAAAAAAAGACAGAGTGTTGGAATGTGTAATTACTCCATGGCATTTGTAGGTCTCGGAGCTTCCACCACCGGCCGTGGAGGCGAGGAGGGCATTACTTCTTCGGGAGTCTCAAGCTCGGGTGTATGTCCGGGCGTTGGAGATTGAATTTCGATTCCAGCAAAATAAGGCTGTTTGTGAGGTAACGGCGATATGTCCATTCGCTCTTCCAACCCTGGGGAGGATGATGGTATTGGGGGTGTCGTAACACAATCTATAAACCAATTAACTTCCGTCCCACCATGTATATGTGCGTTGTATAAATTACCCCGACCATCAATTGTTCCAAAAAGATTCGATGTGAAGAGCGACCGACGTGGGGTGGGTAGCTGAGGACTGATAAATCAATTAGCAAAGCTGCAAACGGAAATGGAAATTCCCAACGTACCTCATATCGATGTGGAAGTTCTGTGAAAGGTCTGCTGCCAGACTAGCTGTTGGGGAAGAGCCGCGGACCGGTCTCATACTAAAATAATCCGGCTTGGATCTCTTCATGCTCAGATCCCGAAAGTTGAAAGCTCCAGGACCAAAGGATGGAGCACCCGACATGTGTGCGTGAGGATGCGAAGTATACATGTCACTGCGTCCCCATCCGTGCATGAAGGAAGGAGGCTGCATGGCAGCTAATGGTGAAGATGCCTCCATGATGGTGGGTGATAAGACGAAGGGGTGAGGGATTCGAAAACGTCTGCATTCAACTGATCAATTGTCCAACTCGATGTCTGTTCCACTGCAGGGAATTTTTATCGAAAGAGGAAATCGTAATTGTTTTCGACGTTTTCGACGGAGGCTCGAAGAGTTCGGCGGGAGGGCTGACTACGACGAGTGCGAGGGGGATGAAGCGTAACTATCCAACGTTGCTGCAAAGCAGATGATAAGAAAGCAGAAAGGCGAATGACTTTTTTCTTCTGCAAGACCCGGACGGACGGTTGGTTGGGTGAAGCTATTGGAATGTCCTGTACATCGAGACCTGGGGATCGTCGTGCGTGAGGTATGCGGGAGTGGTGGTTTTCGGATTTGGTGGCTGATCCGTCTGGCTGCTGGTGTTAGTAGAGAGACCGGAGTGTCGAATTGCACATGTAATTGAACGAAAGGCTGGGAACTGTCCTATCGTAATGTACAATGGCTG
Source organism: Glarea lozoyensis ATCC 20868 (assembly GCF_000409485.1). Taxonomy (NCBI): domain Eukaryota; kingdom Fungi; phylum Ascomycota; class Leotiomycetes; order Helotiales; family Helotiaceae; genus Glarea; species Glarea lozoyensis. Next base: position 2,893,412 of record NW_007361002.1, on the reverse strand, counting down.
CCGGTGAGGAGTTGAGGAGGATGAAGTCTCGTGAAGAGGTTCGAGAGGTGGGTGAGCGAGTGAGAAGTAGTCGGGCGAGGTTATTAAAACGAAGGATTCCAAACCTTGGTTGGTAGGTGGATTTGAGCGGGTCGTGTTGTCGGGACGATTTGGCTTTTTTTGGCTGACGCTGCTCGCTCTTGGAGACCGGGGGGAGGGGGGTTGTTCTGCACTCAGCATCCGCATCTCACAAGCTGCAACGCAAGCGACGGCCGTCTCCAGCAGAATTGGTCGAATCACTAAGAGCTGCTAGCCGTTCCTTGCATCTGCTCGTCTTCGACCCTCGTTCACGCTCACAATTCATGCTCAAGCGCAAGCGCAACACCAGGCAGGGGTTCTACAGGTCGCAGTGAGATCAGGCCCTGGCCCCCCCCGGCGGACTGGCCAGGCTATTGTATGGGCCTCGCACGCCCTGTAAACGCTGCCATCGGGGATCGCTGAGCGTCAGGAGGTCGCTTTTCAGGCTATTTGTTTCCTTGAAATAGAGATGGCCGTTTGGAGAGCCTCTGGCCTTGGACAACCCGATTGCGTACAGCTTCTACGATGTTTTGGCGTCCCAGATGCGGCAACCAAGTAACCAAGGTGGTTGTTTTGGTCGGTTGCCCTATGGACGGTTATGCAGCTCTTGCAGCTATTGCATATGCAAGAGGAGCATCAAACCTGACTTACTTGACCAACGTCACTAGTCACACGATTTGTACCGAGAAGCGCAGTTTTCAAAGGCCATTTCTCTCCATCTCCACGTGCCTTGATCCGTAGCTTTGTCTGCTTAGTGCTGGCTTACGGTTCCGAGTCGTTTCTCACGTCAATCATCGTTGTCAAGTGGTCAAATCCCTCACAAACCCCCTGCTGGAACCCGTTCAAAATGTTTTAGCTTTCTCGTTGCTCCAGTGTTGAAGCTCCAGTCGACGAAATGCTCCAATCGCTCCATTTGGCGGGGATCTGGGTTGGGAAGGGGACTGTTTCCAGCGCTCAGCCGAGTAAGAAAAGCCCTGCTGTGCCTGGTGTAGGCTGTGAGGAAAGGTGGATTTTTGGAGACGAAAATCAACCGTCTGGTCCGCCTCAGGTCCAAGTGAACTTAGCAAAAACTTGTGAATTGTACATGAACAATCAAGAAGCATCTGATGCAGCTAGGAATTATCATTCGGGTGCTTGCATTCCCGCCAAAGCTACCTCAAGAGGCGGGCTCCGTACATCCCAAGCTTCAGGTCCATCCCACCCTCCATCCCATCTATCGATCCGTCTGCAGACCAAGTTTCCCCGTTCAAACCTTCTTGACACGCCGTCCTCTCTGGCATAAAACCGAAAAAGCACAAATGATGATGATGACTCCTTTGGGTAATTCACATCCCCAGTAAAAGATCCGTTTTTCTCGCTCGACTGCTCAGCTCAGACCCTTCGGACATTTTGTTGATGGTTCTATTGACCAGGCTGCGTTGCTATAGAAAGTCGAGAGGGATTCACAACCTCGCACCACGATTTCCTTGCCGTTTGTGCAAAGGAAAATGAGAAAACGAACTGCTGTCAATTCGTGACGGCCATCTACTTAAACCTCCAAACTCTCCTTTATATCACCCTCATCTCCCCTCTCGATCTCTCATTCCCCTCACGATCTCTCCAAATCAACACCACGGAAGACGCGAAGTAAATATTGACAATCGCGTCTCCCCCACCAAAACCACAGCTGAGCTCGGATCACCATCACGAAGCACCCCCCTCACCGCCAACTCAGAGCTCCCTTCCCAAAGCAGCAGCTGCAGCATCGGAACAATGTCATCCATCCTGCTCTTATCATACGGAGTACGGTTATCCAATGACAAGCTTAAATCCTTTCATCGCTTGCTTTCCCACCCAGCGTGACGCCCATCCAACAAGCCCAAAAGATACGCCTTACAGCCGCAGAAGGAATATGTGCGTGCCGCTAAGGGCGGGGGTCCTTGTTCATTCAGCTCTGCCCTTCCCTTCCCCTCCACACCTGAATTGCCCGAAGAGAGAAAACCTTTTTGCTCCTGTCCCGTTTTCGGGGTGGGCGAGTAGAATACCACATCTAATCTCATTAAACTGCAGTATAACCGCCAACCCAACATCTTCACTGACGTGCTGTTCGACCATGAAACAAATGTAACTCCCCTACCGACGACGTTCGTTCGGGCTCCCGGTCAACAACCGCCGTGCGCTGCGGGGAGACGGAGCTTCGATTGGAAGGGGAAGGAAAAGCCGTGGTTGACGAGGTTTTTCTTACTGGGCAACGGGGTTACGGATTGGCCTATGAAATGCGACGACGAGGTGAGAAGGCTCAGCCTCGTCGTTGGGTGACTGAGTGTGAGGTGAGGAAAATATGGAGACGGTGGAGAGGTCTAGAATCTTGCAGATGTCCGTCATGAGTTAGGGTGCATGTAATGCAGGTTTGTGGTGACGGATTGGGATGGCGTGGTGTTTATTTGAGATGTACTGTATACTTAGAAGAAGTATAGAAGTTTCTAGGGAAGTATACAACTTCATCATACGCAATTGAATTGAAATTGTCCTACACCTCGTGTGATAGTTGCGATTCAAATCAACCCAAAAACCCCAGAACTCACCGGGCAACTCACGAACGATTTCACCTCACAATTCATTCAATTCTACAACTCCTGACACTCAACCCTTCAAATGTGACTTTCTACTAGCAAAATCCGATTGAAATAGCTCCCTCTAACCGCATCCTAAAAACCGATCTCCCAAACTAGAAAACCTACATGTAAGGATATACCATCCATACAAAGGTACTGTACTTGTACATCCCATCAACTCCCGACCCGACCTCGAACCGACCATTTCGCACCACCAGAACCCTTCGAATTCACTCTGACAACCACGAACGAACCGACCCGACTTCGACCTCGCTTGGATTACCCATCCTGGCTCTGCACCTCAAAAACCTCCAACCCCACATCCCTATCCACTTCCCTTTTCCATACATATAATTGGCCATCTACCCGCCAAGAGCCGCACAGAATCTCGATCCCATTCATAGATTCCGATCAAGAGGTCGCACGCGTTGATGTCATTGTACTCGAGTATTGATTTTTTGGACAGCTGTCTGATGGGATTCCAAGGTTTTAGAATTGCCATGTTGAATAGGGTTTGTTCTAGAAATAAGTTGGAAGGATGGTAGTGTAAGGGGAAGTGGGATAGGGGTTGTTTTTGTTTACTTTTTGAGAAATGGGAGAGATGGAGATGGAGATGGAAAGACCCGAGGCAGATGGGAGACGTGGTGTTTTGAGGATGGAAATAGATGTGATTTTCGCACATATGGTGATATTGCAAGCGGTCGTAATAAGCTTAAGGGTAGAGGTAAGTTTTAATTCACGATCCGATTTATGATTAAAACACAAAACTCGCTACCTCGCATCGCCTAACTTTATTTACTTACCACAACCGACATTTTCTTATTTTTCGCACGCGCGAAATGCAACAAAACCCGCCACGCGTCTTCAGATCACGTAGTCACGAGACCGAAAAACCTCGGAAGATTTTATGGGAGATCGGAGGCTTGTGAATTGTGATGAGACATTTTTTATTCTCCTTGGGGGTTTTGTGAAATGTGATATCTTCCTGTCTGTATGGAGCTTGTCCGATTTTGGTATTTCGCAATGTTGATGGTTAGGTAGTGCGAATGACTTGACTGTCCTTCCTGCTATCACCACATAATCTTCATACCTTCCACCTTCACATTCACAATTATTCGCATTCACATTCATCTTTCAATTTTGCCTGAACCTCGGCCACCCTCTCGAGTGCCTGTAAGCCTCACGAGCAATTTGTTTCATCGCACCCAACGTCCAAGCCCTCCGGCCGTGCGCAGAAGCTCATCAACTTGATACCCCGTGCGTGATGCGGGGTTCGCAGCTTCGCATTTTTCTCATACGGAGTATCTGATGTGAGATGTGATATCGGGGTTACGGGGTGGGATTTTGGTGGTAAGGGTTTGGGGTGTGAGGTTTTGGTAAAGGGTGAGGGGTTCTAGGGTGTGAAACTTGTGACTTGGATGCTTGATGAGCTGATCTGGGGTGGGGAGATCGTGAAGGGGTTTGGGGTTGGGGATCGCGATCATGATCATGAGATGATTTTGAGATAAGAGTGTTTGGGAGGCCAAGGTGAGGAGATGTATTTGGTCGGTCGAGTGGGTTGAGGAGGGGTTATTAAGGCATAATTTGGTGGTGGGGGGGAATGTTTTATTTGTTATGCCGAAGTATTTCTACTGATCCTACGACGAAGCTCATGAGGTTCGCTTAGTGACGGTATAGATTTTGGATGAGAGGGATGGGATTTGGGTACGGCTTTGGAATTGTGGTTGTGGTCAGGTGTTGTTGTCGTAGTGTGTAGGTTTCAGATGACTGTCTAATGGGAGCAGTGTAAATTGGTAGGTGATACTATACATCATTTATGAGTACATTATTGAGAGTGTACTCGTTTTCTTCAATTCAAGGAACTGCAGGAAATACACTTACAACGTTTATGACTCCACGTCCTTCAACTCTGCTTAAAGAAAATGTATTTTCAGTCCGGATCAGAATTAATGTCCCCTTGGATTCTTACATCAAGCAAGATAGAATCTGAACTGGCAGTTGTCTAGATTATGGCTGTTCAATATCCAATGAAATACTGAACACTAATTATACGAATTTCATATCACATAAGTGACAATACCAATTTCCTACACCTCCTTAGCTCTCTCTCGATTTGAGCTTTTTTAAAACAACGGTTAGAACTAAATATTTCTAGAGTTGGCCGATAAGAATGAAGCCGTGAAACTCATGACCAGATGAAGACTGAAGGGAAATAAAGGGAGATTTTTAGGTGTTTTAATCTCACAATTTAATTTGAAAGGGCCATAAACTAATTCCCATACTATCTGCACTTCGAAGTTTGTTTATAGCATGTGGGAGGTATATATACACTAGTTTTACATTTATATATCTACCTCGATCTGTGTATTTTCTAAGCTAGAGCTGCTTTTGACCCGTCATACTCTTGTTTGATATTGAATTCTGTTTTGAATCGAGATTATGTATTATAAATAGCGAGGTTCGAATACGGCTCTCTTTATGTGGCCAGCGTCGCATATTGGCAAAGAGTCCGGCATTGTTCACTTTTGACAAGGCAAAAGAACAGATACCGATGTCAAGACATTCTCCAATCGTTTTGCGTGCACTGTGATCTACATAATTGTGTCTATAGAACGAATTCTTTGCCCCTCTTACTGGCTTTCGACGATCAGGTAGATTTCGAGGACATTATTCAATTTACTTTAGAAAGGTAGCAATTACCAATGTTTATTGGAGTATACGAACTCGAGAAAAAATTTCTTCGACGACGAATTATGCTTTTTGCGTTGTTTGAAAAAATGTATGGAATCATGACACTTACTTTTGTAAGTATCTACCTCGTCGTATCGGCTCGTAATTACACAACATATCTTGGGGAGTACTGGAATCGAATTCTTATGCGTAATTCAAGTGTTTTGAGCCTGTTCCAGGCTTGTGAAACCCATAGCTCACGAGGAAGTCTATACCACAGCGTACACATCCTATTCCTTCCACCTCCCAAGTGTACCTTTCCGCTCAGGCCTCTGATTTTGGAGCGAATAATGGAGCGATCTCAACGTAGAAGCGAAAAAGTAGATTCTTAAAGCTCCTCTATTGGCTAGACAGCTAAAAGCTGTGCAAATGTAGCCAAATATACTACTTTCCGTGGAATTAATGACCGCTAAAAAGCTTAAACCACCGCTTTCGGAGGCCTGAGCGGAACGGTGCTCCTGAAAGGGGGAAGGGATACTCCCGGAGGACAAAATAAGTGGCAGATAGGAAGCGAGAGGCTATGCGACACCTACTTTTCGATAGTAGAATTAATAGCGAGTACCTCTATTAAATTTCCTTAAACTTCGTACATATAACGAGAAATAGTTAGGTTATATATTTATAAACTTTTTATTATATAATATCTAGATTTTAAGGTGTAAAAGTAAGAGAAAGTGAGTATTATACTTTTGGCTGGTGTACACGGTCTGCCACTTATTTGTCCTCCAGAAGGGATAGTGCCTAGTAGCAGGTAGAAAGAATACCTAATCCGGTAAGAATATAAGACGTGAAACTCTGCTGGAGCCAGCGTTTTCAAGTCTTCGAG
>NW_007361002.1:2844343-2885646 GCF_000409485.1 Glarea lozoyensis ATCC 20868 | reverse complement strand
CAGAAAACAAAGAGATGCATTGGTTTTGTGGGAATCGACATTGGATCAATGGTGGAGCAGACACGAGCGGTTCTATGGTTGTGATTTCCTGAGCTTGATACTTGATTAACAACTTGAAGTGTTGGATACTTGTTGGTCGGAGCTGGTTGATTCTTCTAAATGTAATGTGTTAGAAAATATTTTATTATTATTGTACAGGTAGACAGCCAAGTAATGATGTGCTACTAAACTGGTTTCATTTCTAAATATTGAAGCTTTCTATGATTGTGTACATGGCTAGTGAGCAGTATTTATGTGCTACTGAATTAGCTAAAACAAGAGGTCTACACCAAATCAGAGAGTATCACAATCTGATATAACCATTGAGAATGCATATAACTTGTCCTCCAATATTCTATATTGCTCTTTCCGCTCTGCCGCTGACATTCCCAGTGCCTCTCGTTTAGTATCTTCAATACGACTCCAACGTGACGCTGAGCTTGTGAGTTGATCACCTGCGGCTCGTTGAACAGTGATCACAGTGCCAAATACGGCTCGCAACCCCCAATCCGTGGTATACTTAGTATATCCAGTAGTGTCGTGTGTACGGGATTCCTCGAGAACAATAGTCTCGGTTTCTCTTGAGGTGGCACTTTTGCTGGTTTTCACACCACCAACGAAGAATGGACGAAGAGTTTCATGCTCCTGTAGTCGAATTTCCAAAGACCCTCTCCGCATGTGACGACAAAATGGAGGGCCATCCAACTCTTCCAGAATTTGTAGCTTCTCAATCTTGCCTGCCGCAAGCATTCTACAGAAGTTCATCACGACAACTGAGTAGAACTGGTATGGGCGTCCATCCACGTGTCTAGGAGCATACAAGACAACAGTTTTCAGGCTCGAGAGTCGATCTAGGTCTTGCGGAATCGGAGGCAATTTGTACTCATAATAGTCGTAGTGTCGGTCCCGGAACGGCCCAACTGACATATATTGTTGATAAATATCTCCAGCGGGTTCACTTTCGCTCTCCCAATGGTGAACTTCTGGGAAGGTTATATTAGTAAAATAATAATTTTGCCAATTTTTGTTTGCAAACTCCTCCAGAAGTAATCTTCCCCCTAAGATCAACGTCGTCGTATTTTCGAGGATCTGAGGAGGACTTGAGTCAAGAAATGCGAAAAGCTCGTATGGATGAGAGTCGAACAATATCCGGCCATCCGCGAGTATTCTCAAAAAGTCCGGCTGCGCACCCTCCTGGAACATACGGTTTTGAAGGCCTGATTCTGAGCTGAGTGCAAATTTCGACATGATAGCTTTCGCCTCGGAGCGTATCTGTTTGTTGACGCCAAGAATACGGCTAGTGGCAGTGTATTTTAGACTCTCAATACTCTCGCACTGAAAAGGCTTATAATTCTCGTCCACAAGAAGATGGTTCTGAAAGCCGTCGCCATAGTGGGTAGCGAGCCTGGCGACATAATTATCTCTCCTCGACTTCTCCTGAACAGGTAGGGACAAGAGGAATGGTTCTTTGAGTTTCCTTATCTAATGTGTTACTTGGGCAAGAATAGCTACGAGGAAGCGGCAGATACTAACGAAGCGGTCGTCATATTTGTTGATCTGAACGTCGATTTGATAGATCGAATGCAGAATGAGATGAGTTTGTCATGTAGCTACCCTTCTGGAATGGGCACGATCCCGGAGAGCAGTAGAAGATGTTTCGTGGGAAAAGAGAGTCGCTCGGCGTGAGGTTACTATAATGTCAGGTTAAAAGTTTGTTTAGGATTTCGGAGACCCCTCCAACGAAATTTATTCTTGAATAATTCTGCAAAATTGGTTTTGGTGAATACAGAATTGTTTTTAGTGAATATAAGTTATTTTACAGCACATGAATCTGAGACGAGGTTGGAACTGATGCAGAATAACAACATCGACAAAGACGTGGTGCGAGTAGTTATCGTAGCTATTCGTTTGCCTTTACGTTACGTATGTTGTAGATTTTGGGACACGTTTGAGTTGTTTGAGATTGGAAGAAGATGTCATAATTAAGCATTCTCTTGTCTATTCAGGTCTAATTTCTGTTGCAACCTTACTATCTAGGCTTGCAAAATCAGAGAGCTAAGCAGTGTCAATACTCTTCAGTGACGTACGACTTAGCTATTCATTCTCCTCTCTTAGAAGATTATACCGAGATCAGCTCTGACGGTTGAGAATACACGCAACTTTTCTTCAAGAATTTTGATCTGCTCATCTCGCTCTGCGTCCGACATTCTCAGCGCTTCTCGTTCTACTTCTTTGAGACGAGCTTCTGATCTTTCTTGTTCACCCTTCTCAGCCCGCTGCACTGTGATTACACTGGTGACCCTTCGATCGAACCCCCAGTTGCAATTTACTACACGCTCAAGTTTTCCGTTTCGGTAGATATGAAGGCGCTGTAGTACTGCACTAATCGCCAATGGACAGCTAGCAATCTGGAACAATCTGAAGAGTGATTGTTGGCCCAGAGCTACAATACTAGAGATCCGTGGTGCGAATAAGGGCCTTGGGGTACCATCTTTTATTGAGGACATGAAGTTCAATGGGAAGTGCCGAATGAATGTACAGGTAGCTTGCTAGGCAACGTACCCGATTTGACAGATTTCAAGGTTTGCAATGCAAAGTACCTTGGCTATGGAGGAATATGCCGTTGGCGTTAGCCAAGACAATTTGAAATTTAACTCGATAGATCACTTTCAGTATTTTTGTGTAACACATTTGAGATATTGAATGCAAGCCTTAGGATTTAAGACTTTGCGCCGAAACCTTACATTTGTAGCATTGCACTCTGTAATTTAATATATTTGAATCTACATTTAAGCAGCATCGATCCCTCCTATTTTCTTGAACAACAACCTTGAACAAGTCCTTAATTCTTCACTTTATCAAGCAGCCAAAACCTTTTCGACATGGCTGAATACACACTACTCTATGGACAATTTGTCATTCGCTATCCTGACCTCCCGAAGCAGGGCCCTGAGCCTGATGGCGATACAATGAAGTTCGCACCAGCTGATCAAGACCTGGTGTGGAAGAAGATTACACGAAGGTCGGGCAGACCACCAAAGATCAATCGTCGCGGTATCTCCGTCCGCCTTGAAGCTATCGATGCACTAGAGACGCATTTCAACGGCACTCATCAGGAACTCGATGGAGGCGAAAAAGCTCGTGACACGCTGTTGGCAAAGCTTGGTTTCACAAATATCAAGTACTGGGGGGAGCATCTTCACAACAAAATCCAGTCTGCCGATCAAGATAGTCTTCCTGGATTCGTATTGTCCAACGGTATTGATGCGAATGGGAGACTCATCGGCTTTGTGTACAGTGGTAACGATGGTCCTGGCGAAGATGGAGCAACAGTCACTGTCGATAATAAACTCATTGACAAATCGGTAAATACGAAGCTGCTGTCGGATGGTCTGGCCTTCCCAGCCTTTTACGGCACATTGCCATCCAAACTACGGGATCATCTAGTGACCAAGTCCAAGGCTGCTCGAACTGCAGGAAAAGGAATCTTGCCGCGCGCAACAGGCCTCCCGAAACGACCTGCAGAGGTTACTGACTTGGAATCGCTGACGATATCGGTCATCTGGCCAAAGTTATCCCGTCGCCTTGTCGTCTTCCTCAAGGAGACAGGCCCTGGACTTGAAGGATTTGAAGCGTGGCTTCGAGAGGACGGTGTTGATCGTGATGATAAGATGTTTCGGCTTGATACGAAGGAGAATGTTCGTTTCCACGACATACTGACCATCAAGGGGGATACAATTGCGCTCACTGTCCAGCCTGAGGTAATTGTTATTGAACCTGATCCAGCTGACGGATCTGGGCGATGATTGTAGTTCGTTGGCTGGATTTATCAATTTGCAAGCAGCAATGAGAGGCTCACAGGAGAATAAAAGTTTGTTGTTTCTTATTCAAAATGTGACACCAAATCGTATTTTGGCATAAGTGTTGTGTGAAATTAAAACCAAACTACTGCCTATAATCGTTTATATAAGTCTTTGATTACTGGAAAGGAAAGAGAGACATACCTACCTATAGCTAGCGCGCGCTCTCTCTCTCTCACACACACTCTCTCGGCATATTGGCAAAATCTCTAGTTTTATTTGTTATGTATAACAAGTCTTTTTTTCAATAGTGATACCAAGATCAACGTTCCTGTTCTTGGGACTCTTGCAATATCTGGTGTGTTGGAAGTTCTGTTGTTGTTGTGTTCTGGGCCCAACTGCCCCCAATTTATTTAGCGAGACATGCCCCGCGGCCCGATCCATCCCACCCCACCTGGATCACGTACGCGTTTTGGCGTGACCTACAGTACTGTGCTCACTATTTACTGCCAGTCTATCCCATACTTCCACCATACTCCAATCATGCAAGACATATCAGACATTTTAGAAGATCTCAATCGGAGTCATGACCCTTATGGGGCTGACAATTACAACGATGGGCGTCCATCTGGAGAAGCTGATCTCCAGGCCTTGACGCGAGCTTGGATCAATGAAAGAGGTACTGTCGAGCTTTTACCGTACAAACCATCAATTCCTTTCAAGTCGCAAATCTGACTTTGCTGTAGGTGGCCGAAAGATGGATTAATTGAACGCGTTACGGATTGCGTCAAGACGCAAATCGAAAAGGTCGAAGAGCTGACGGGCAACATGGAACCCAAGACGAATTTCAGTCTCATAATCATTCAAACCGAAGTCGAGCGATGGAAATTTCTTATTCGATCCTTCCTACGCGCCCGAATTGAGAAGATTGACAAACATACCCTCCATTACCTCTCTACGCCCGAATTACAAGCACGTTTGAGCGAGATGGAAGTCGCGTATGCGACAAGACATCAGCAGCTGTTACACCAACACTACCTTAGTAGTTTTCTCGGAAGTTTCCCGCAGAACCTACAGAACCTCAATGACACTGCTGGGGGTATATCTATGATCAGCGGGCCGGACGAAGAAAGCGGCGTTATTGCTCGAGGGCTAGGGTCAAAGGACTTTCCTGGGGAAGGTGTAATCGTGCAAGGAAGTGGGCGAGATGCAGATTCCCAAGTTGAGGTGGTCAGAGGGGAGGTGGTCGTGGCGAGATGGTCGGACGTGAAGGAGTTTGTTGAGAAGGGAGAGATGGAGCTTGTTTGATTACACATGAATCATACCAGACGATCCCTTTTTCCACACAATGCCATATTCCGACCTCATGCGAGAGTACGTCACAAAATCCGACGCTTTGTGGATTCCATTCAGGCCGACCCGAATTTTACATTTTGTGTTGAGCTTGAGAGGGGCATACGAAAGAGTAACTTTCAGCAAGTCCGACCAGAGACCCTGGAACTTCGGGACTTTGATAACAAGCGGCGTCGATCGACAAGATATGGCTGATATCCATTGGAGATACGTACAAGTCCGCTCTTGGGCATCTGGGTATAAATGCAAATCTTGTTTAGTTGGGATCAATCACATGTAGCCAGGAAGAAGTCTACTGGTTCCGACCAAGCGTCTACCTCAAGTCTTCTACCCCAACACTCGGGAAACTATTGGATATCAGTAAGTGCGGCCTGGTTCCTCTTGAACGGCTCTTATTGGATGGCTGTCTGTTTATGGCAAACGGCGAGAACCTTGCTGCAGCAGACCTACAACTCGGGAGTGATTAAGTCGGCTGTACGCGTATCGGGTTGAATGGGGTTTAGCAGCATGAATTCTTTGTAGGAATAAACTTTTCGCTTTGTCGATCGGATTATCCTACGAGAACATGGTCAAATTGGGCACCGTTGAATGCGCGATCGCACTCGTGCCGAAAACTCCCAAGGCAGGCTGGCCACTGTCCCCTCCAATGGAATAACGGCAACGACTACGGCTTCGCTGTTGGAGCAAAATGACACCTCCTGATGGGGCGAACCAAACAATCTTCCGGTCAGTCTTGCATAAAGAATAGCGCTCCTCGATTAGTCTGCAAGGATAGAAACGTTAATTAGCGATCTCGTCGGATTTATGGTCGCAGTGTCTTGCTCGGCTATTAACAGTCAGCGTCTTGCAGCAAGTCAGCCAACTCCGACTCTTTTTGATTGATCGAAATGCCCTAGCGTCTTTTCAGTTAACCCTGCAAAATTCTAGATTCAGCCCTGTTGCGGCGTGCGTATCGGTTGAGGAGTGGAATAAGAGACGAAAGGTAGCCGCTTGATCAGTTGTCAGTCTTGAGACGACCATCGTTACTATAGATCTGGTCTTGTTTGTCGTTCATAGGTATCTTTTTGACCTAAATTCTATTCCAAACCAATCACTATGTCCAGAAATAGTGCCCAGATAGCGCCAGAAGACATCTCGTCGAGTCTCCCACCCTCACGACCAAGCACCGTGAGATCAAACAACGGAACTTCAAGAGCTGGAAGACTTATTCGCAATGCACACCAGTCATTCACCGAGTCTAGGCCGCCGGTTGGAATGTTCCATGCTTTTGGGTCAGCGGCTTCAAATATACCCACCATGAACGACATTCAGACAGGCAAATTTGAATCTCAGGGTTGGTCTGGGCCTGGGCAAAGGAGGAACAGTACAGCGCATCGCGACTCGGACGCACAAGTGATATATACGCACAGGCAACGAGCTATGTCTGTTGCGTTGCCTTCCAAATCAGAAACGATTACCGAGAAGGTTGAGATGGAAGAGAGTGTCGAAGGAGTGGTTGGGACACCACAAACCGAGATCACAACCATGATGACCCCTCATGATCCCTCTGTCCCTTACGAGAATGGGTATCAATTTCCACCAAAGCACTCGGCTAAGCAAGCAACAATAATCGGCCTAAGATCATTCGGCAAGTGGGTCATAACGCCCTTTGGATTCCTTCTTACTTTATATGCGCTAAATATTGTCGCTTGGGGCGGTATGCTGTTCTTGATCCTGATCCACGCAACGCCTGCCATGGCACATCCTTCCTACAACGACGACTATAGTGGAGCTAAGATATGGCTCGAGATTACAGCACAAATCCTTAACGCTCTCTTCTGCGTGACTGGTATAGGACTCATTCCGTGGAGATTCCGAGACCTATGGTATCTCCTCAAATGGCGTCTTCGAAAAGATCACCATGGTCTCAGAAGATTAGCAGGTATCCACCGGGACTGGTTTCGTCTTCAAGGAAGTCAAGAAATCGATATCAACTATCATCCCGCCACAGACCCTCTTCCTGCAAACGTCGATGATGCCGCACTCGCCCTTCCGGTCTCCCGTTCTCCAGATGCGCCGCTTACCGGCGAGCGTGCCTCGCCCTCAAAGTACTGGTTCTTGGACTTTGTGATCTGGATGTTCGTGTTCAACACTCTTCTTCAAATCGTCCTCAACGGGTTCATGTGGGGAATGAACCGCTTCCATCGTCCGGGTGCCGTTGTCGGTCTTCTCATCTCACTTGCGTGCATCGTCGCTTCGGCTGCTGGTTATCTTATCTTCAGGGAGGGCAAGAGAGTCAAGAAGGTTGAGGGCGTGCCTGTCAGTGCCGAGGATCAGGAGCTGTTGAAGCAGATGAGGGAGAAAGATGCGGCTGCCGCTGCGGTTTAATATGGCGGTGTCGTGTTATGGGGACTCGGACTATACTCGAGGTATAAATGTATAGAAGAGGTCAAATTGGACATTTTATTGAGTGTATAAGCTGGCGTTTTCGCGTCTCGGGTGGACCGGCATATGACAGAATGTAATAAAACCATACAATGCTGCAGCCAACTGTTGGTCTATTGACTATTTTCTAGTGATGAAATTGGTAAGGTGATGGTGTCACCATCTTGAGAATAGTGGATGACCGGTGATTTTCGAAGCACGAGCAGAGATTAGCATCATCCCTTAGTTTCTCTTATTGTAACATGCTTCTTTCGCATTGAGATTCTCACCACTCAATGTTCAGATCTTGATTATATTCAATTTACAGGAAAGCTTAAGTTCAAATTAGTGCTGATAGTTCCTGGGACTAGCAAAGCAGAAAGATCGGCCGACGTGTACGAAGCCAAAAGGCATAGGAGCGGAGCCCTGCTTTCGTGTGATGCCGTTCGGGTTTCCACATCTCATTATCGTTCTTTTGGTCAAGTGAATCTTTTTGCACAACAATATAACGGCTCCTATTTTCTCCACCCTGTCAATGAACCCCCGAAGCCGTGATGCCAGTGGTTGTTGCCGTTCTTAGGATTGTCGCCGATCCGTCCTACTCATTCCCTCATTACATTTCCGCGGTATTTCTCTGTATATTAGCTCCAGATGCTAGCACGACTCTGAAACAACTGTGTCTAAATCTGCCGATAGACATCGTAACACACGACATGATGCAATCTACCAGATCCACAAAACAGAGCAAATCATGCTGTGGGCTGTGCAGCCTGTGGTATAGCATTCTGTCTAGGCTAGGATGAAGGGTGGGTTTTGTATGATGGTTTCCTAGAAATTGGTCGTAAGAATAGTGGCAGTTGTTGTTTTAGTTGTTTGCATTCTTCGTCAACTGATTCTTGGTCTGCTATTTTGTATTCACTTTTCTTTTTGGGGATGATGCTTCTGCTGTGGACAATCAATTCCAAGAATTAGGGGGTTTTAAATTAGCGCAAAAGTGAATCGTGGGTGAACATGCTTTTTTGGAGTAATTTGTAACATATAGAAACAGAAAGTGAGGAGATTCATAGATAGATATAACAGTACTCTGAGGAATAATTCAAGAAGGGTTTAAAAGGGTGCCTGACAATCAAATCAATTACAAGAACATTGCAGCCAGCCGAAGACCAGAAATGCAGCATAAGTAAGGAATCGTGAAGGCAGCTAGAACGCATCCTTGAAATGCTAGAGAAGCCTACAGATTGGTTAAATGACGAGGTAACATACTGTTGAGATACAATGCTTGTCTTGTCGATTGGAAAACAATGTGAAATCTATGTGGAATAATGTTTGAAAAAGGACAGACAGATTTAGGTTGAGTTAAAACCGCGATGACATAAGGCTTGCTACCGATTTAGGAGCTGCTGTCGAATGTGATGCTGTAATTGAAGCTTTATATAAAGTTTCCTTAAATAGCTTCTCAGTCTTAATTTCGAGATTAACCAAACTTGGGATACTTGAACCTTTCTGTTTGTCTACAAGGTGTGTCCGAGTCTTCTCTTGCATTGCTACCAATTGGTGGCTAGATGTGTGTCCTCAGATCTTAGTGATGACGAATTCTTATAAGAAGTGTTTTCTATCAAGACATCACCCAGGTTAATTTCTAACATTTAGGTGTAATTTCTACTCTTATGAGCCTCAACAGAAGTCTACTAGATACGAAACGCGAGGCGATTGTCCACTATTCGCTTCTAAGTGGCTTCATTAATCTTGAATGGCAGTCTAAGACCTTCAAGACAGATTTTATGTGGCTGCTACAAGAACTGTCTTCTAATGCACCTAATTACAATCCCACTAGATCCTCTCACCACACACTCACTTAATTCGTTAAATCCGATGGAACTGAAGAAACAGCGTTAATCACAAGAGACCTACATCTACTCTTAAAGGTCTAGAGACTCGTATTAAGACGCTCTCTTCGCTCGGATATGAAAATATCCGAAAACGAAAGAGATACTACGCGAAGAGGAGACTCAAAAGTTAACCTTGATGCACAAAACGAGTCCATAATTTTATGCGACACAGATCATAAATGCGACCCAGAATCTTGTGTAAGTTTATATATGTTGTGACCCTCCTGAGAGCAAATTGCATTTCGCTGCCGTTTAGGAATTTACTGCCGATTCTAGCACACTATTGAAAAATACCAAGTGGTCAAATTATCGACTGGAAAGTATTTTACCAGTTATGAAGAGTGTATAGAATTTTTCAATTCTGATCTAGTGAATCATGTAATTAGAACGCTGATAGGAACCGTGGAAATGTTCGCGATTGCCGTCTCTGTCTTCTTACTTTCTTCTTTTGAATTCTTTTTCAAAACAGGTTCAAAATCCAGATGCATTTCTCAGTTCATAGATTTCTTTTAGCACTTGCACGAGTAACATATCCACCTGTAATTAATATTTCATGAATCAGTTGTGTTTCCTGTTGTCTTTCTTTGAATATCAAGATCTTTTGGTATTTTGAAACACTTTGTCTACATTGAATTTGTGTGTAAACTTTCATGTTTGGGTTTATAAATATCACAAAACATCCAAATGATATTAAGGTAAAAGATTTTCATGTATGGCGATGTCTCAAATGCTGGAGAGCTCTGCTTCGCTAGTTTGAATTATATATTGCCCATTCAAATCCTTGTACTGATTCAAAAACTTAGCAATCAAACGTTCCCTTGAAAAAGTGGTATTTTGTAGAATTATAAGTAAGGGAAGAATTTGCCGCCGATATTAGTTTTACCACCGATAGTGCTCTTAGCTTTAAAATAGCCTCATGCGAAATCTCTTCCGAGTTGTGTATTGGAAAATGTTATGATTTTGGTAGCGCTGTCTATGCGCATACACTCTCTGAAGACAGGATACAAGACCATGCCTCACAAGTTAGACAAACTTTCCCTAGATTGATTGAGGTATACATTGTGATAAAATTTGCATATTAGGAAAGAAAGCTAGATTAAACAATTAATAAGTACTACATTGATCAAAAAATCAACCTCAAATGAAGTTTTTATACTTACATATATGGCTAGTACCCTAGAACTCTAGATTCCGTCTGCAATAGATGTAAAGCACTAAGAAAAACAATAATCCGAGTTATTCAATAATACTGGAGTGTTTTACATTACTGTTTTTCATGTTTCAGTGGCAATATTATATTTTGAAGTTTGGAAAAACAGTGACCCCTCGGATGCTGTGAAATCCTAATTTGTTCAACATTTGTACAATAATTAATGTAATCTTAACACTAGGTACTATCCGAGAACTGGATCAACATATTGTGGGCTTTGTTCCATAAGTAACATATTGAGATCTTACACAAATGAGTTTTGTGAAGTTTATTATATGTTTACAAAATAATTAGCTAGAAATCAGCATCAAATCGATATTTTGCGTTTTCTTGATTGATGTGCAACTGCCGAGTCTCAAATTGTCATTGTTCCTTACTGTTTGCGAAAACCCCAGGAAACAAGTCGTATCATATAGAGGGAGCAATTATTTGGTTCATTTTTTTCGACTCGTCACTTTCACAAATTATTATTGGTAGTTCTACTATCTTGTTTTCTCTTTTCTTGTAACAATCGTTTGACCTCTACAAACCTTTTAACTCTCATGTGAATTGCTTGATGTGTCAAACATACTTCTGAAACAGTATCATAGGCTATAAATTCCCTTTCAAGACCACCTTTTGCCACATCCTCTTTAACTTCATCTTTCATTCCATGGCCACCTACACATTTTAACACTCAATTCACGAGAAAGATGTCTGATACTGGTCATGAGTACATTCTTATCTTTTCATCCTAACCACGAGTGGAGCCAAGACACCAATTTAAAGAAGCCTAATTGCTTGTGGCACCTTTGATGGTTAAATTCACGTATATAGAAAGATGAAGTTCTCACTCGCTTGTGAACTGGGATGAGAAAGATGGGTATAAATATTTCGACTTGGAAGTTGAACTCCCGGACTCTTCTTCTTTTATAAAAAACAGACAAAAGTCAACTTTCAACTTTCAACTTGCACCAGTCCATCTACAAACAGATCATCATACAGACAAATCATCCAAGAAACACATCACATAGTATTTCACAGATCAATATCAGACGTACAACAATAATGTCTGACAACATCACCATGTCTGACAACCACAACCAATCTACATCTTCTCCTGGCCGTGATGGAACTCAATTCCAGGGACCACAACAACCTGGAACCACAGACAGCTCCAATTCCCCAGAGACCCCAGAAACTATCACCTTGGAGCAGACCACCCTTTCCCACCATGCCGAATACTACAAAGACGTCCAACCACTCACCAGTGAAGAATTTGACCGTCTAATGCTCACGCCCGCAAACTTCCGCCGCATAATCAACACTTTCATAGCTCGTAGCAACTATATTCAAGCAAAGCTCATAGACAATGACTACGAGCCTTCAATCGCCACTCCACCAGGCGGACCTCGACTTGAGGAGCGCATCGAATACGCCCGCAAATACCGGGCGCTGCGAGATGCTCTCCCAACTTACACCGCTAACACCCATGAGCTCGTTGACCCGCCGCTTTTCCACGGCGAGAACGATAAAGATGAGGTCGAGTACGAGGAGTGGGTTGCTGCGATGCGAAATAAGATGAACGTCAACAGCGAGATCTTCGTGAATGAGGAGATCAAAATGGCTTACACGCGCAGTAGGTTAGCGGGCAGTGCTTTCAAATTGATGATGGATCAGGCGTACTTTAGGCAGAAGAGACCTTTCGAGTCGGCGGAGGAAATTCTTCGTCAGGCTTCATTATGGTGCTAGTCAAAATAAAGCGGTGGAAGGGTTCTTTTTTTATTTTTTTCTGTGAAGTTAGAGATAGTTCATAGATCGGTGACGCATGTTCAGGTTGAGAAATTAATTTGGGAATTTCATTGTATGGAGTGATTAGGATAATAATTTGGAAGAATGAGTTTCATCTGGACCATCAGATAGCCACAATAGCAATTCATGGTATCATAATATATTCCTCTCACCTCTAACTTCTAACCTCAAACAACCTGATCTTCCCCTGTTCATTCGCAATAGCCAACATACTACTCTCTCCATTGAACGCCACAGCGGTAATTCTTCCCAGCGGCGTTTGACTCGTCGGCCAATTCCTATAGACAGTACAACTTGGTAGATGCACCAGACGTAATGCATCTTTCTTCCACTTCGTGCTGAAAACCAGTAATTGCCCATCAGGGCTAATTTCCAGATTACTCGTCGGCTTGGTAAGTTGCTCGAACGTTTTATTAGGCTGTGGTCGCTCTGGGACAATGATTTCGTTTTTGGGTGAAGCGAAAGCACGTCGATCGTAGATATTGACGATACCGCTTTGTGAGCCAATGACGATCCATCTGTCACCACCAAGAGATTCTGGGCCGTTCTTTCCACCGAGCGTCATGACTGTAGGACCATATCCATCATCTATCCAGCGAGCAAGGAACGAACGAGACTCGATGCTCCATTCGCCTACCTCACCCCCCTTTCCAACAATCGTCAGCCCTTTACTGTCCCTCCACCAAGCGAAATCAGCAACACCATTTTTGCCTTCTATCCTTGCTGACGCAATCCACTGTGTAGATGCAGCGTCAAGAATATTCAAGAGTCCACCTCCTTTTCTGGATGTCCCTACTAGAGCCATGTATGTTCCACATGGGCTCAGCTTGAATCTTTCCATACTCTTCTGCTCATCTTTCTGGCCATAAACACGAGTGACCTTTTGTATTGTACCCGTTGGCATATCCCAAATGTGGAAGTATTTCCTTCTTCCGGAAAAGAAGATTTTATCTCCATTTGGAGACAAGAATGCTGAGGTGTGTATTGGTGTATTTCGAACGTGGACTGAGGTGAGTAAAGGATTTGGTGTAGGATGAGCGGTAGGTGCAATGTGATGCAGATACAGGGTCGAAGCTAGACCTGAAGAGAGGAGGACTGGATATTCAGGATGGAAGGACAAAGAGGAGATCGCAGATGGCTGTACGAGAGGTATGTCTTTGGATCGTTGTATATCGAGAACTTCTGGGCGAAGTTTGGGTCTCTTATTCGTACTCGTCGGCGTCCTGGTCAACGAACCAGCATTCTGAAGTAGTCGCGCCAAGGGAAGGGTAGAGATATCTGTATCGTCAACATCCATATCGTTCGAGGACAGCGAGGAATTGGAAGCCGCTGAAGACCTCCGCCGACGCTTCGCCGGCCTTGCGGCTTCTTTCGCCCATTCCGGCACTGGGTTCATACGTTCGAATTGCCTTCGAAGACGCCTTGTGTATTCCTTGCCACTGACCACGTCATCTGCTTCACTTTTTCGAAGTTTCCTTAATCGAGGGTTGCCGGCGAGGGATATGGTTAATCGATCATCGTCGCTGTCTTCCCATGCTGGCGCATCTCCATCATCGTACTCATCTGAACTTGCCCTCGTAGCCAGCGCAGTCGGGTCTATTGTAGATGGTCCCGCATCAAGAAAGAAAAGCTGCGAAGAGTATAAGCATTGGTCGTTACAAATGGCGGGGTCTTTCTCACATCTGCATCATCTACATTCTCCAGTCCCTCTTCGGCCTCCTCGTCCTCTTCAGCCACTTCACCGTCGCTCTCATTGCGGCCGGCGTTGAAGTCATATGCCAATTGGGCTTTGAATCCAGCTCCATCCCCAAGCACTAGTCGGTCTAATTCTTCTTCTTCATCGTCCTTCGAGGCTATGCTGGGATTCTCGCTCTCGCTTTCTGAGTGGGCGCTTTCCTGATCGGAGTCGAGCGTAGTTGCGTTTCGCGAGATATTCTCAGCCTTGCGACTTTCCGATAGCTTTTTTGATCGTTGCCTCGTCATTTTGTGTGTTGGATCTCGATGTCGACTCCCACATCTCGAACTTTTTTACATGCCGCCAGAGAGAATTATTATTTTTGCAGGGGTTGTTGTTGGTCCGTGCACGAGCTGTCAAGCCCGAGGTTTTCATCCGTTTCTCCCTTTTTCATAATTCTTACAAGCGAGGACCATCGACACCGTTACTGATCACAAGTGTTACGACTCTTTGCAGGAACTTCATGCCTTCAGTACCCATTGATTTGCCTTCGTACATTCATGTCTCAAGTCATAACTAACTTAACGTCCATCATAAGATATAGATCCCACTCGTCCCCTGTAAGCTATCATCAATAACCCACTCGACACAGCAACAACTTCATCGTTATTCATAATTCATGCAACATAAGTCCATTAGAGAGCCAAAGACTTCTCACAACCTTCAAATAATAGAGACCGTCTGGCCAAGCCCCAACGAAACAGAGTCCCCGCGCAACACGTAAGGACGAAACTCAAACATTAGATCTCTGGTCCTAGCATTTGCCCAGGAGCTGAAGCCAGAAAAAGCCCAAAATCCAGTGTCTAGCGAGCTGTGTTGAATATATCGAGCTTTGGGAGTTCAGACCATCCGGGTAAATTGGCAACCTCCCTCAAGCATACTGCAGCAGCAACATACTTGAAACTGCTCAGTGGCATCTTCCCAAGGTACGGGTTTGTGTCCTCTAAGCTGACCGCGAAACAAGCTATACTCATTGCTAGCGCTTCATCCGAGGGCTTGTCACCATCCTTTATGATGCAGTTGATAATCCAAGTTGCATCCAGGTCGAACTTCTCCTTCATTGTCTTGGATCGCTCACGCTGGTATTTATTTTGAATGCCCGTTTTCCCTAGGATGTTGCCTGTGAAAGCTTCGAGCTCCGAAAGAGGGCGGGATGGATGGCTACTGTATTCAACCATAGTATCGCGGAGACAGTCTTCATACCTGTTAGGACAACAGTCAGCAGCGGCTAATTATATACAACGAATCATTCGGAGGGAGCTCATACATGTCGCGGATATCAGAAGCTTGGTCTAAGAGATACTCCCACTGGATACCCACAACCCTTTTCTGAACATATTCCCAGACCTTATCAATAATACGTGACCGGCGAGCACTACCTTCCGCCTCCACCCGGGCTTGTATTTTTGCAAAGATCTCGCGTTCGTCAATGGCACGATAGAGTTTCCCAAGAATCTTTTCACTCTTGTAGTAGCGATAAGTAGAATACTCGTCATCTTCGTCCTCAATTTCCATGGGGTCTTCGAAAGTTGGATCATCGAAATTGATGCCATCTTCTTCAATGTGCACATGAGGACCAGGTGCTTCAAAGTCAGGACGATATTTGTTACCAAATGGCATTCTGCTCATGTCCACCTAGTAAAGTTCATATTAGCATACTAGCTGGATATCTGATTCGAAAAACTTACGGGTATCCCGGTCTTGGAGAAGTCTACGGCAGTCGAATGCATTTCTGCCATCAAGAGGCATTCTGGATCATTAGTCCCTCCAGGTCGCTGATCAGCTTTAACGCGATGGTTGACAGCGATGCGACCTAGCTGGTCCGACTCCATGAACTGTAGGAAGAAATCGCTCATGTCCTCACGTTCTACTCTTCGGCCAATGTTCACGGGACTAACCTTGGGATAGTCTGCGGCCGCGAATGTTCTCTTAGGGCGAGCCAGTTCGTCCCACATGATATAGTATCGATCCCCATCCAGATCTCCGCCACTCAGCTTACTTGGTAGGTCGCGCGCACCCTTTTGACTGAAGCATATACAGTTTGACAGTAGCATTAGTGGAGAATCAGTCGGCGGCATAACGCCTTCCACAAGCTGCACATCCCCAGGGTGAAGAGCCGGTGATCTCGACACGATCAAATCTTTGCCAACAATATAATATGGTCTGTCATCTTCGAGGACAGCGCAAAAGATTTGTCCTTCTTCCAAGAAACCAGTTTCATCCATAATTCCGTGAAGGTGATAGCCTTTCTCGACGGGAATTCTTGTTTTGTGTTTAAGTTTGCGAAGTTCAGATAATAGAGCCAACTCAACAGTGTCTTTCAAGAACTCATCATGAACAAAATCTAGATTAAGCATTGCAAGCTCAATGATGAGCCAAGGCAGGTGAACGGTTTCGCCAATGGATTGTTTGGTGAGAAACTTCGAGGCACTCATGGGGTTATCAGCAGCCGCCCGAAGAGATTCAACTTCTCTTGCTTGGAGGTTAAGAAAATAATCATCCTCAACGCCCATGTCCTCCAATATCTTTATGAGCTGTCGATTGAGATACATCGGCAATGGTCTATAGGCTGCTTCACAGATCTCCAAATCTGCAGATTTGGAGCCCCTGAACTTAATCATCGAATCGCGAACCACAAGGACGTTTCCTTTGAGGCGGCTGTCGAGGGAAATCATCCCTTTCGCGCCTAAAGAGTTTCTTATGTCACAATCATGAAGTCTATATTGCAATACAACAAATGACAGATTTGATTCTTACCTTGAAAGCGGATCTGTAGACACGTAGGTGGTACAAGTCGCTTCTTTGGCAGGCGTTCCCAAATAGTCCTGGCCATTGCTTTAGACACTAGAGATGGACTAATTAGTAAAAGACCAAAATTCCCAACTGGGTGCCGTGCATGGGAGGACCACAGGATATAATACGCACTTGTGCCAACCCCATCGCTAAATGTGCGACCATTCCTCTCGACATCGGGTATTTCCTGGACGTGTCTCAGATCAATCCTGACAGCAGTACGAGTATCAGAGAATGTTTGTCCGATTCGTGCTGCGCACTTAGCAGGGCACTGAATGTCAACAAAATTCCCTAAATCTTCAATAATGGTGTGATATATCTGAAGTCGGCCCTCAAAGACGAAAGGGTTATAGAACCATACGGATTGTGCTCTAAGAGAAGAATGCGAATAGCCGAGGAAAGTATAACAGCGCTCTGCGATCTTGATTCCACTCTTAAAAATTTCCTTGAATCTCCCTTGTAGTATTCTTTCATTGGATACGCGAGGATTGAACCGAACGGGTTGCCCATCTTCATCACAAAACTGTACGCGCAAGAAATGGCCGTGATGATATGGATACCTTCGCAGAACACGATTGTTACTTTCGGGTTCAGGTCCATGTAAGCGAATAGTTGAGGGGGTGACTCTAGCCCTATGAATAGTCGCAACATTCTCAGAGACGACTGCTGACTCGTACCCACCTTTCATCTCTTTCTCCGCCACATCTCTACAATCTCGGAGAGTTTTCGATAAGGTTTGAACGTCAAAATCTGCTGCATCAGTCTCTGGGCGGTGATAGCTAATGCTATTTGCAAATTTCCTAGTTGCACTGACAACTACGTTCGTTTCACAAAGCTGAGACAGTTCGATGAAAACTGGTAGAAGTTTGAGAATAGTAAATGGCGAAAGATATCCATCTTGGGCAAGAACCTGTATTTGGAACTTCAGACCAAATGACAACGGGCAATTCGGGCTTGCTAGCCAGCCTCTCAACTCGGTTAATCCCTTCGCATAGACTTTTGGAGAACAAGCAACACGGGTCGTCTGGTGCAGCACCACAGGCATGCCACTTGTGTGTTTGAGGCTCTCCATAAGACCTCCCAGTTCAACGACCATATAAGACTGGGTATACTGGTATCTTTCCAAAGCAATGCGGTACACTAGACAGCATCCCGCAATGCTTTCATGCTGTTGGTCGATGAATGGGAGACGAAATCGATCAGGACCTTTACGACGCAGTCCATCGCGCGGTGGGGAGGGTGGAGGTCTCTGGCCCAAACCCAAGCGAGCAATGAGTTCTTCGATGGGATCATCGACAACCTTCTCGAAAAATCTTGGAACCTCCCACATTGTAAAGGTCACAGCGGGGTCATTGCCATCTTGTGTGGTGACCTCCAGTGTGCTAGCATATCTGAAGTCCAGGCGAATACCAGAATCGAGCGTTAGCATCATGACACGCTGACCGAATACTGCAGTGCCGCGTACATTCCATGTAATTTGTGGTGAGAACACCACCTCATTTTCTTCAACATCCCAGGATCCCACAGCGACAGAAGTAGAAGCGAGTCTGATAGGTTCTTTGTTGAATCGAGCAAGATCGTGTTTATGTTTTGCTGCAGGAATTTGCTTTGCGCGCTCTTCCGATTCTCTACGAAGCGATCTTAGAAGGAAAGGACTAGCTTCCCGTGTGCTTTTCTCGAAGTATATGGGCGAACCCTGGAATTTGATCATCTCAACTGCTCTCTTCAATAGCCGCTCACGGCCAAGTGCTTTGACTTGACCATGACGGGCAAGGAACTTCTGGCCGTCATCGATGCTGAGAAAAGTCAACGACGCAAAGGGCTTTCCTTGGCCTTTCTGGCAGTCGACATCCTGGATAGATAATTTAGCGAACCATGGTTTGAGACAGTTGCGCAAGCTTTTGTCATTTGATTGAATTGGAACATTCCGGACGTGGACCTCCATGGCAGCAAGTGACTCAGCAATCTCCAAGGCTTGGGGTGTTGCAGGTGGTGTTTATGCGGCCTGCGAAAGCAAGCAGCGAGCGGTGCCTTTGTAGGACTCTTGTATAGACCCGAGGTTGCGATGGTTCCAAGCAAAATCCTGCTATGGAAAGCCAGGCGGTCTGTCTCATAGATGCCGAACCAAATTCAAGAGAAGAGACTGATGAGGGGGGAATGAAGTATAAAGCAAACGAACAAGGCTGCGAATTGTTCAAGCCCAAACGACAGGCTGCATGATATGCGAGTTTCCGAGTTATGCCTGCTTCAATTAATTCTTTTCACCTACGATTCAATCCTGGATAGCAATTTCGCATCGATCTGAAAGAGGATAGTACTTTTCGGACTGAAGTCGATCTATCAACGCGGATTATGTTCCATAGACAGGAAGAAGGACGACGAAGGACGAACAAGGACGTCGCGACGAGAAGTCCTCGAAGCTCCCGAAATCATGTTCAACGCGTCGAGGCCCGTGCCCAAGTGACTCCCCGAACTCACTTCCGAATCTCTGAACAGCCCGCTTCACGACCTGCGAGCTGGCCTCCCTCCATATAGGCTCATAGGCAGACCTTTTACGGCTTGCTCTGAGCGGCTCTCCAAGCACCGGACACTTGAGCCTTACAGACATAAAGCCAGGCTCTATACAAAGCCCTCAAGGATCAGTGCCTCGGATCAGGTTGAGCAGCCAGTTCGATACCTAAAAACGTCAAAGACGCGTGAAATTACACGTTTCTACCTGAGCAAATTTTTCACTAAAGCACCGATTACAGCATGTTAGTTTGTCTTGTATTCAATTACGACTATATATCCACTACAGGATTACTGTCTTACAGGAGCTTCCTGTGTTCGTTGAAATCGATTACCAATGCCCCAGCTTCACGATGTCACAACCATTCATATTTCCTTATTTAGTACTACCTTTCGTTCCCTGGGGATATCCATTTCCGGTCATTGATCAGAATATCACGTTGATATCGTTGGACAGAATGCGGAAGTACTATGTATCAGGAGGATATTTTAAACTCATCCAGCAAAACCCATTTGGAGCAAAACTGATTGAGCAGTGTATCTGCCTCTAGGAGAGAAATACCGAACCGTACGAGATGCCATTCTTTCAAACTGCTAAACCGTTCTGAAAACTTACCCTTTTCTAGTGCTGTTTTCAACTATGTTAGCTTAGACCAAAGAGAAGGCATTCGCCAAGGTAGTTCAATTTACACCCAAAATGGTATGTTACAGAAAGACTTGACTGATGCTAACGCTACCAGGTAATGTGTAGATCCCCAAACTCAATGTTCAGGAGCATCCACTTGCAGGCAGTTCTTACTATGGAAGGAACCTATGAAGGATTTTCTCAACAAATTCTGTGTCCGTTCCCTGACAGAAGTGAGAAAGTTAGACTACGTCCTTTCCGTTCTCGAAGACTAGGAGTGGAGGTGTGGATCTAATCCTGAGGCTAATAGTACAGCGGGTCTGTGCACAGTAGAATGATTGATATCAACACACCAGCACACGTCAAACCAAGTTGGTTCATATCCAGTGAGTTCAGAGTGCCTAAATTTGGGGGATATATACTTACCCACCTTGACTATGTAGTCGAATGGAATAAGATGGAAAGGTTGTATCGAAGCGGTGCTCGTGGATTGAGGGGGGTGCTTGAAGATTAACCTGTAAATGTTCACCTTCAATTATTTCTTCTCAACAAAAACTCATTGCCAGGGAAACGACGAGATCTCATACAAAACTTTTCTTACCTTGAACGCTCCTTGGAATTTCTCAAACGCTTTTGCCCTTTCTGTCAGCCCCCGTCTTCCTATCCGAACTTTTGTTACAATTCCTACACAGACTCTCTCAACCATCCTCTGGCGAATATACGTTAGATCGGACACCCGCCCGTACGATACCACAGATGCACTAAGATGCAGTCTTCTACTCTTGGCGATACCTACGCTGCATACAAAGCGAGCACGACGGAATTTACGACGTGGTTGACAGGCGAGGCAAAAGCCAGAGGCTATAGATCGCCGAACATAACATCTCAAACCACTACAATCTCATGTGTCGAGCTTCTCAAGCGAGTCGATTTCATAGTCTGCGACTCATCGGCGAAACTTTCTGTGCCGATTTCGATACAGAATGTCCTCCAGCTTGCGATAAGAGCTCGACGAAAATGCAGTGCCTGGTTTGAGGCTATGTCAGACATGGCAACTGAAGTTTCGGAAGCTGAGAAGCAAGAGACTACAAGAGATGGACACCTTCATTTTATCGAAGTTCTAGAGAAAGCATTAGAACACTTAACGCCATTCTTCGGAGAGCCCCCCAAGCGAAAACGAACCAAAGCCAAAAAGGAAGCAAAGCAGTTAAGTTCGACCACGAGTTCAGGATGTGACACAGGAACGCTCTCGAATCGTTTCGACATATTGGAGATTGAGGTCCCACAAGATGATTGCAATTCAGGAACACTGCCGTCGAGACAAGATACAAGAGTCCCTAGAGACGGTCACTCAAAAGCTGAATTGAAAGTTGATCTGGAAGTCAACAAGGAAGACGATGTCAAGTTCGTTGTCTTTTGCTTTTTCGAAGATCTCCGTGAACTCCGAGAATTCATACAAGCGACATGGAAAGACGCTATGACGAACGGGCCCGACATTTCCACTGCCTCATTAATAACCAATGTTGCACTTGATCATGTTTCCAAGAGCGAGGAGAACATTACCTCTCTAGTAGCAAATGACGCTGAATGCTTGGGTAACTATTGGCAAGTCTTTCGCCACATAGCTCCCAAAGAACATTATTCATCGCCCGAAAACAGGGTAGGGAATTGCGCGAAGGTTAGTATGAGAGACACAATTTACCTCTGCATATACCATGCGCTTCGGAACTATATTTTGCAATCCAGAGAAACACAGCCACGCCGGATTGTTCCTTGGGTCAAACCCCTTGGAATGGAATTTCTAAAGTCTATCGATGACTTTGAGACCCTAGACGTAGAAAGCGAGGAGTGGTTGATCAAAATGTTACATGATCTTTGGCTTGACAGATATTACGATAGCGCTGAGGAGGAAATGACCCATATCAGACAGGCTGGTTGGTTTCATAAGTCACGGCCCACTTTCTCCACTTATCGTATTGTGCAGATTGAAGATAGCATCACACGCGCACTAAAGCTAGCCCTAGGCACAGGTTCGATCGCTGTTACATCTGTTTTTGCAGCACGAATCATGCTTGACATTCACAAAATCGTGGGAAATGGTGCCATCAAGCTTGACGAGAATTTGCGCCATCAGGCTGCAACCTTTCCCCGTAACCTTCAAGTGGTTTGCAAAACAGAACATGATTCGATGGCTCCAGTCGCAGGAATAGCTGAGCCGTGTTGTAACTTTGATCGTAGAAATCGTGAGTCGGGACTGGCCTGGGTTTCTCAGAAGACACGTCCTAGAATGGCCAATCTCAAGTCAGGATTCATGGGCTTGGATCGGCCCAGTTCAATGCCAAAAACCAAACACTTGACCATCGACGATCCTCGATGCATTCAGGTGTCCGAAGATCCTGGGTTTTATTATAAAAATCATCCATTGTGGATTGGCCTAGAGTCCTTTCGGTTTGAGATGCTCAGAATGGACTACGGAATGCATTGGATAAACTGCTCTGCATCAACACCTTTAGCGGCCCATATCTACAACGCTGTACGACAAGCCTCATTTCTAGATTTTAAATGGAGATCCTGGACCGTTTCATCGCCATACATCTTGGACAACTCTTTCGAGGATCACTTCCGACGAAGAAAGAGGAGATTGAGAACCGTCTTCTCATCTTTCTGGGGGCACCAGCGAAAGCATTTGCTAAGGACACCCGTGAATTAAATCTTCCTAAACACATCAGTCGGCCTTTCGTTATTGTTCCAAGGTGCCTGCATCAAGTCCAACCAATCTGGGATTACCTTTTCATGTCAGATGATTACGTTAGCCATCCCGAAAAAGTCCTTCACATGGGCGGATCTTACGGAGCAATAAGAAATAATTCAACAAGCCAATTGGACCTACTGAAACACCTGAAAGATTCAGTCTCAGAAATCTCAAAAGTTATCAAGCTGGACTATCTCACAGTCGCACAGCAAAGCAACCAAATCATGAAAAATGTTACCGAGCAATTACAACGACAAGGCCTGTGGGGTGTCCCTCCAGGGGTTGAGATTCAGGCCAGCGCAGTGAATACTGCTTATGCAATGGATCTTCTCATGCGCGACTTAGACATGCTAAATCTAAGAACCAGAATCAAGTGCATGGCATTCTACTGCCAAAATCTTCAAGGAGAAGATTGAACGTTTTGCAAGTATTCCTGGGTCAATAAAACCGCTTGAGCCGGTGTTGAATCCCGAACTACCCTATGAGCTACAAAAGCAATCAAGAAGAGTGCTTGAAATATACACAGAATTCGAAAGGCGTTCTGCGCTGGGTAATATCCATCAAAAGTGCTAAGTAGGTGCCGCAAGCGGTCGGGTTCAAGGAATCAACGTGTGTTGTTGTTATTTAGGAGCATGGATCAATTATCAGTCACGTTTTCCATCATGAAGACCTTGATCGGTACCTTCGTAAGCTGGTCATTTGTTCAATAATTAGAGAATCTGTATCAGGACTTGAGATGTATCTCTTTCCTCAACCGTCTAGATTTAATAATAATTTCAGCAAATCGGCGTTTATGTATCTGAGAAGCTGCATAAAATATTCAATCACCTGCCTAAATTTTCAATTTCCTAGACTCTCAGTGCCTGTTTCTACGTTCAATACTATTAGCTATAGAAAAGGACATGTACTTTAAAAGATGAAGTCCACTCCATATTCTTCCTAAATTCATATCATCTGAAGAAGATATTCTACCACTGGTTGTTACTTATGTGCTAACCCGTACGATTTAATCAACGATCGACGAAATCCAATTCGTAGTAGAATCTTTTTCATCCATCTTTCACTTATTACTCTGGAGGTAACAACAACGCCGTAGTCAATAGATCACGACTTTGAATGGATTTTGTCCGCATATGGCTTCCAAGAAAATTAAGCACTCAGCGGTATAAGGTACTTTTGAATCTTGATTCCGAAGGCATCATGGGTGGCAGCAGGTTTTCAGATATTATAGCGGCTTAGCAATTTGAAGTGTTTGAGCAACGGAATAATGGCTGAAAATACATTTTACGATCACTCACTTTATGGACGGGAATGTTGAACGATAAATGCATTTGAATTTTGTCTAGGCCCGCTAGGTGTCTAATTAACCGCTAAAGCTGACGATGGAGGATTGTAAGTTACTGCGGAAACGAGATTTACAGAAGGCTTCGAAACTGAATCTTCCTGTTCAGCTGGACGGTCCGGTTTAGTGTTCTCTGGTTCCGTTGATTGTTCGGGGCTTTTGTCTTCATGTTCTATCGGGGAGTCGGATTTTGCATCTTCATGCTCACTTTTAGCTCCTTCTTGCGGAAGATCTGGCTTCGAAGTCTCTGTTTCCTGATCCGATACCTTCTCGGCTTCCTCCGGCTGTCTAGCGTTCGCCCTCTGCTTCCACAATCTGGGCAAGAGAATAGCATACGACTGCACCAGCTCCTCCACATAGTTCCTCGGAGGATGTCTATACCAGTACTCTGCTTCTCCATCTTCGACCTTAAGATCTGGATGCAGTCCACATAACAATGCAAACTCGGGTTTTGAGCCGATTTCAACTGCGGAATTCACATATCCTTCTTCAATAACGATAACAGTTAGGGCCTGCCAACATGTACATAGTTTAGGAAGGAGTAGAACATACCATAGTCTTCTGCTTCGTCGAAGCCCCATTCCTTCGCAATACCAGAAATAAACATTTCTGAAAGGTTATAGACTAACGTTTCTTCTGGTGTATCAAGTTGAACAAGAACCGGCCCAAATTCCAAAGGAACATTACCAGCAAGGTGGTCTCTGTAATCCTGTAATGCTCTCTCTGTTGCTTCCTCATTCAGTCCTAGCCATGCCAAGATTGCTTTCTGGTCGTCAAGGTCTGGTAGGTCCATTGACGAATCATAGATCTCGCGGCCGTTCACAATTTTGGTATCGGAGCTCAGCCAGGGATGTAGCCGACGGGGACCGGTCGCTTCAATTTCACGCTGTAGGATACTTTGAAGTTGGGGCGTCAACTCGAAGACTAATTTAGTTGGCGACATCGTAAATTTGACGTGTCGAATCCAAGGTGTGGTCGTGATAGGAGGGTATGATCTGATCAGAAGATAAAAGATCGTGCGAGATGAGCGCTGTGTGAGATAACAAAGAATACCGGTGAAGTAGATGTTGAACAGAATAGATAATCGGTGAAGAGGGTGAAAGTCTGAATAACAATTCGAGAGACGAACCAGACAAGAAGATGTCTATATAAGCGACCTACAAAGTGATCAGGCCTGGATTTTGCTGCTCCCGAAATAGGTTGTAACCGCTGTGTAAGCGCCGAAGCAAATGCTACTTCGTAGAGTGTTGGCTTTAGCTATGGTGGTGCGCAGTGACGCACCGTCTCAAAACTCCAGCTTGCCGAAAACACCAAAACACCAAAACATAATATTTGTACAGCAATTGTATGGTTAATCGATGCACCCGTATTATAGGTATTCTATAGTTAGCAACAAGTGACATTATTAAATTGAGACTATTTAGCTATATATAATAGGTGATATATCGATAATTCGTAGTATTATAGAAGCTAGAAATTACGCATTTACGTACTATATAAAGCCGTATATACGTATATAGCGATAGACCTAAACTACCTATATACACCCCTATACAAACTAGCTAGATCTTCTACTTCTAAGTATACGTTAGTATATAATATATAAACTATACCTTAATAAAGTTTCCTTAATTAAGGAAGAGTCCTACTAGCTAACTTTATATATTACTACGTAACTACCTAATCGAGACTAGCTTGACTGTGGAGAATTGTGGAGAATCAAGTCTGAAATCTCTCTTATTCGGTGAAATCACATCGCGCCGGCTTCACTGGTCCACAATCGTCTCAATTGCTATTTTAATGTTCGATGTTGTTAAGCTTGGTACCCACAACTTTGATGTTTGTTTCTTCTAAAGCCCACTCCAAATGATTGGTATTGATGGCTGTCCAGCGCTTATTCACGAGCAAAATTCAGAGGGACTACCCATGCTACTGTTTTGAGATGGGAGCTAACTGTGGCGCCGACCTTCGCTGAGACCTCTTGCGCTCAGCATATTCGCATTCAGATATTTCATGATTGAATGAACCTTTTTGGCTTGATGTTGGTGTTTCGGGTGATGAAAAGCAGAATTCTATTTTTACATTAGCCGGTTTAGCTCTATGGAGTCTGAAGTCGAGTTTTGTTGAACAGTAGGCAAGTCATGGGGAATAAATATATAACTAACAACTTTCCACGTCAATGGTTGTGTATCAGCAATCACAAGTTCTTCATACTGTTCAAATCATCTTCTATCTCATCTCATTCTCAGTCGTTTGCACTCTTCTTGTTGATTTTATTGCAAATCTCTACATCTTTCAGTGCTACTGCTCAATTTTCATCAAGCATTCTTCCCTTTGCCCTGGTCTCTTCGATTTTTATATCGAAAAATGTCCGATCGTAATTACAGAGTTGTAGATGCAGATCCAGAGTGGGTGGAGAGAAATAGGCAAACGTATGAGCAACAGTAAGTGTGTTTTGAGTCATTTGCTGAGATTTTATCTGGGAGAACAAGCTAATCAATATGCTTGTAAAAGTCAAAATAGAACACAAGATATCTATCGCTGATCATTAACTAAGAGAGCTGAGCGATATATCGAAAGCGGCAAAAGAATAGACATACAGACTAAGGATGCTGGAGACTTCAATCGAGCAGGCGAACCAGCTGCGTACTTTGCTTACAATGTTGAGTATGCCAAACAATGTGCGAGAGGTCCAGATCACACTATTGTAAAACAGACTGTCCCTGTAGAGTTTTGCAGAAGCCCAAACGCATACGTATATGATGCGAAACCGGATAAGCAGTGGCAGCGAGTAAGTACCACCTCCCAGTATACTTCGAAAATGTTGTCTGACCAATTTTCTCCCAAAACAGAGAGTCCATTGTGATCGTCGTAGCGAAAAGCCGTCAAGACGGGACAAGAAAGAGCACAAATATGAAGTGACCTCGGGACCAATTGCAACATGCCACAACAAAGCGTTTGGAAGAAGTGAGGAAATGATGCCAATGGAAAAGTACAAGCCAGCTGAGGACACCAACGGTAACTATTACCAACAGGTCTGTTTTAAGGGAGAAGCATTGGAGCAGATCGGGAAGTATCCTCGCGAGATTTACCGTGGAGAGCCTGCGCCTGTTCGTAGAGAAGCGCCTCGTTATGAAGATCGAGAACGATCTCGGTATGATGATCGGGAACGGTCTCAGTACGATGATCGCGAGAGGCGCGAGTATGGTACTCGGGTGTATGGAAACCCAAACAGCTCTTCATCAAGGGGATGAGTCGAACTCACAGAGTACTTGCCGATAGGTCGGACTTGATGTGTGCTTCGAAGATGGAATTAATAGTGAAGACGATATCAGATTCGAGCTGGCTTCTTTTGATATACATGTTTGAAGGGATTTGGAATTATGTGTATGGAGCTAGAGGTTGTATATTGTATAGCTAGATGAGAGAGTGTTGGATTGTTTGTGTTTAATTATTGCTACCAGTACTCTGGATGTATCAACATGTGTTGCTGCTTATGTTGCCGGATGTACTGCAATGCCTCTTTCTTGAAAGTGAAATTTCTCAAGGTGCTAAGATTACAATTCCGGGAAATGAGCAAGACTGAAATCTCGATGACCCCAAAGAAAGATAGATGTCCTACTGTAGTCTTTAATTGCCGCACATCTAACTACATCTAGCCAAAAGGCGATGTCACTAGATGTGAAGTCTCTTCCAACCAGGTATATCCGAAGCCATAAGCTAAAACACATCAAAAGTCGCGCTTTTAAGCTACTAGATCGATGTAAACCGGTATAGTTCTGGTAGCACTTGAGCCTTCTTATTGATCCTTCAGAAGAGACCCATAGAAATAGTGAGTGTCTGGTAGACGGATTGAAGTCGCTAATCTCGCTAAGGAAATCGCGGACGGCGCGGACAAAATATAAGTCTAAAATTCACTTCACTAATAATTTTTCCATATTTAACTTTGATAACCTTATCGCTAGACATGTAGAAGTCTGACTGGGATCTTTAACCATCAGTGGTCTTTTCCAACCACCTTCTCTTCCTTGATCGATCCTTGAAATACGTGTTCGTCTTACGCGGTCAAAAATCGTCGCATCTCAGCAGTTGGTTGCCTAAGATTCCCTGATCGCATGTCAACTCTTCAAATCTTGACGAGTTTTCTATGGCTGATGCGTATAAGAGGAGAAATGCAGCCGGATTCATCCTTCCTATTCGGTCGTCGTGCTGCACCACTGTGCTCAAGACGAGGTAAGCGAGGACATCGGGAACAAGGGGTGCGGCTGACATTGAGCCCCTGAAAATGCTTAGATGCAGACAACAATCCTCAGTCCAGGCAAATTCTGCAGTCAGACCCCTATGATATTTTGGTAACAACATTTGAGGTATTTGGGCGCTCTTATGTCGGGGAGTTTTAGCCAGTTACAACGGCCGTTAGCAGAAATTGTGCTAGCTTTACGCGCGTTCTTCAAAAGAGCCATTTTCCACGCGGCAATCTGATCTAAGAAGTCGGACCACCTTCGGAATGAATTCCTTCGCAGATTTAATGAAAGTTCAGTTCACTTTTGAAGGTTACACGAGCCGGAAAAGACCCGTGTGAGTAACGCGCACTTCTTCCAATATAATTTCACGAGCGGTTGATGTCAATGTGGTATAACGCATAGCCGAAGCCGGGAGGCTTTTTTGACGGTTCAGCGCAGTGCCAACACCGCCACGAATCCTACAGTGTCTCAAAGCACACCCAATGTTGGATAAATGAAACAATTCTGGGTGTTATTTATCAAATGCATCGGCCACCTAGCCCTACAAGTCTTGAAATTTTCTTTGAAAGTCGGATTTTGATCACATGATCCGAGCTAGAAGTTCGTATTTCTCAATCACCTCAAGGGTAGATTGCGTAAGTAACAACAAGTGATTCCCTGGAGAGACATCGCCTACTGTAATTTCTTTGTTGGGTTGGACCCAACAGCTTTATACGACCAAGTGCGTGATTCGACTCACCAATTTACGTGGGCTTACTCACAGCTTCCCATTAAGAATAAGCAATCATGTCTTTCTCTCACAGTTATGAAAGCGGCTCCGATACCGACTTCGAAGACGAAGCTGGTGTTGGATTGATTTATCTCGGCAAAATCCAGCCTCATAGACGCTCAATGTTTACTTTCCGATTTCAATCGCGAGCAAGGCGGTGTTTGCAAGCTATCAAACGAAATCCAAAAGTCGTCAAGAGAATCTTCATCTCGTTCTGGGTACTCGTGGCCATTATAACTACTGCAGTTGGGTAAGCATGTTGACAACTTTCACATCAAGGAAGATACTAATCAGGGTTCACTAGAATCTGGTACTCCCTAGTCTTCGCACTGACAAGACGTCTTTCACCTCCAGCACAGTCGCAGAATGGTGTAGGTGAGGTCATATATCAATGGGCAGAACCTGGCTCAGCTTCAACTGCTTCGACATCGCCTGCATGGCTTCCAGACTTCACAAAAGACATAACTCCTATACCGTGTCATTCGCATAATGACTACTGGCGCACAACTCCGCTTTACGACGCTCTTCTCGCTGGCTGCACAAGTGTCGAAGCAGATGTCTGGCTCGAAGACAACGAACTCTACGTTGGACACTCCCACAGATCTTTGCGCAAGTCAAGGACATTCAAAAGTCTTTATGTCGATCCCATACTCTCTATCCTAGAGAACCAAAATTTGAAACCGGAAATCACCACTGCCGACGAGCGTATTCAAGGAGTCTTCGATACAAGTCCAAACACCACTTTGATCCTTCTCGTAGACTTCAAGACGGACGGCCACGACCTGTTTCCTGTCGTAGAAGCACAGCTTGAAACTCTCAGACAGAGGGGTTATCTCACAAGATTTAATGGTACTCACCTCATTCCTAGTGCAATCACGGTCGTTGGCACTGGTAATACCCAGTTTACCGACATCACTTCCTCCACCAATCGTACGATATTCTTCGACGCGCCTCTCGAAAAGCTCTCTGTTTCTCCAGAATACACGCCAGAGAATTCATACTATGCATCTGTTTCCATGACCAAGGCTGTTGGACATCTGTGGTTTAACAAGTTCTCCGCTGAACAAAAAGAGATGATAAAAGCTCAAATTGACGAGGCAACGAAGAGAGGTTTAGTGAGCAGATACTGGAGTGCGCCCGCTTGGCCTGTGGGATGGAAAATCAGAGTCTGGGAGTTCTTAACGGAGAATGGTGTTGGGATGTTGAATGTCGATGAACTGCAGGAAGCTTCGCGTTGGAGTTGGAGAGGGTGTGTTGTGATGGGTATCGGGCTGTGTTAGATGGTTTTCAGGTCTTATTTTTACCTATTTTGTTATAAGATACCCTTACTCGAGAGAAAATTGATGACTGACGAATTCAGTTTGTTTCCTAGCAGAACATCTGCACTGCGTTAACGTGTTCGCAACTTCAGAAGTGTGGGTCTAATTCTATACTTAGCGTGTGGGGACCGGCCCGGTCCTCGGGATCTCCACCCCGATAGCCCTCCTTTTCAACCCTGGAATCCTCAGCTCCTTCTCATCCTCATCCCAGACCAACATCACATCAACACAGAGTCGTATTCTACTCTACACGGCGTCTTGCAAACCTGGTCATTCGCTGCGAAAGTCACACAATGATTCCCCATTTGTTGTTTTGTGACACTCTCCCAACCACTCACGGCCTACGCACTCGGTGCGGAGTACGCCTTTTACATCCGGCCCCCATCCATGGATGTTGTGCTTCTTTACATGTCAGCTCGTTAATCGATCCTGTCAGATGGCACAATGGCCTCAAGGGTTATTATTTGGTGGAATCTCACCTACGACACGATTGGTCAATGGGAAAGCCCTTCGAATTGAGGATGGAATCTTGACCTCTTCGAGACAGTTGAGCCGCATGCTAAAAACATTGGCTTGATAAGCTTTCCCCTCAAAATGGAAAGCTGCAGTCTTGATCCTGCAGGGCTGGAGCCTTGTCAATCGTTCGTCCTTAAAGGCTCTTTGGGTCCTTTCAAAATCATCGTATGTGAATTGGTTAATGTTGCTGACGAGACCACGATCACCAAACCATTTCAATATGTCACAGGAATTCTTCCCCGGTGGGAGATCATCCCCCGCAAAACTACCGCCTCAGGACTTTAGACAGGATAAGATTCCTACACAGCTTCAGGATGACGCTCTCGTGAAGTTTTTCAGATATCGATACAGTGAACGAGACGATCTACGTAAGAGCATGAAACGCAAAGATTACGAGAGGTTGACTCGCGAAGAGAAGAGGATCGAAGATTTGAGGGACGTATTCTTCGAGACTCATGAGAATTTTGACTTGGTAAATGAGTACGAGCGCTTAAGGGTCGCTTGGAAGAACGACGCTATTAGTAAGAGTCAAACAGAAGACTATAATACAATTCATAAGAAGGTAGCCAGCATGAAAAAGATCGCGGCAGCACGTCGACCCGATCGCATTCAGCTCGAGCTCAATATACTGGACAAAGTAAAGAAGTGGGAAAAGATGCCTCCCGCTCGCGTTAGGAAAGTTCCTCCAACGGAAGAACCGAAGGTAGACGAGCCGGTAGCACAAGAAACTAAGCGCAGATTCCATCTGAAATTTGGGCACAAGAAGTCCTCAATTTCTGTGGCGCATCCCGCAAAAGCCAATTCAATAAAGTCTGAATACGTTGAATCCGACAACGACGACGAAAAGAATTCGGCCCGAGGTCGCTCGTCTGATTCATATGGAATAAGTGTTAGCAGAATTACTCTGGAGAAGAAAACAGAAAACTCATCGTCATACACCGGCTACAAGATTGACCGGTTTCCTTTAAATGATGTCTTATACGAAGACCCTGATGAGAAAAAAGAGATAAGGGACAGGAATCCACTTCGAAGGCTAGATCCAGCACTAAATCCAGGAACGATACGATACTTTCATTTCCCATCGAACAATATGCATTGGATTGAGGTAGTGTTTGCGAAATTAACAACATACGTTCAGACTGCTAATTCATCATTAGGAAGCTATCGCTCGCTACTATGGAGAGAAGTCCGGTGGGGAATTCAATTATAGGAAACACCCAGAATATAGGGAGCAGTCTTCCGACATACTATGTAGAGAATACTGGTCGTCTCTTCAGCACGGTGGAAAATACGACCCAATTCACGCTCGACATATGAGAGCACAATGTTCTTTGATAGTTCCACCTCCACGACTGGATAGAGCAAGCTCAACTACTACACGGAGTTCGCAAAGCAACAAGAACTTTGTGTTGTTTGTAGGTAGCTACCTCTTTGCTAGCTTGGTCTTCTCATTTGTTTCTCGTGACTACTGGTCTGTTACCGTTTGCTGACGTGACACGCAAACAGATGCCATATCTTCACTGGGAAACGCATCAACGCAGAAAGAAGATGGCCGAAGTCACAAGAGAGATAAGTCTTAAGCATGAAAAAAAGCAAGCTCATAAAACCGAAAGCCGGACAGACGAATTCAAGAGATTTGTCGAAGATCAGCTCATGGTCGCTAGGCGGATGACAGACTGTTTGCCTGATAAAATTACGCCGAGCAAAAAGAACGAACAACCAGTTCAAAAGCCGAAGCTCTTGGGTCAGTATTTGATGCAAATCTCTAAATTATATGAAGCCATGGATATTGAGCCTGATGTTCGTATGCTGCGGGACCATCTTCATGAAAACCCTCCGCTCCACTCTAGACGTACTCTTGATCAGTCCTATTATTGGAAACTCGCCAATACCGACAAAAGGGACGAAGATCAAGTGGTGTATCGCGCAACAAAGCAAGGCAAGAATATAGCAAGGACAACTAGAGTAATTATGGTAGATCAATTGTGGCTTTACATTCTTGACGAAAGTGAGACGATTGAGCTCTTTCCAAGATAGCTTCGCTAACCTCAGAACAGACACAATTATTTCTAGCTTTCCTCGGCGTTGGGGACGCAACAAGCCAGACTATTCTGGGGTTCATAAGGGTATCCGATCCATTCTCGACCACCTTCGAGAAGGGCAGATTCAATCTGTCTACGATCTAGGGCTCTTGATAGTCAACCAGTGCTCAACGGTATTTTTTGACAGGACAAAGCCGGTCGATGAGCGGCCTGAGCTTCTTGATATATTTTCAAATGCTTTAAGTGATATTGTAAGTCACATTTTCAATTTGCTCCGGGGCTTACACGTGCCTATCATACAACCACATATGACAATACATCAAATTTGATATCTGTGCTAATAGTGAAGCAGTCAGGCATGAAAACGATAGCTTTTGAGACATTCTGGCGCCATCTCGATAAGTTAAGTGAAGCTGACAGAAAATTTCAAAACCTGGAAGATGTAGCACGGAAATACCTGAACATCAACCCCGAAGGAAAGTTACTAAAAGAAGTTCACGACATCATTGAAGAACTACGAATGATGATGCGAATATACGCCCAGCAACAAACCGTTGTCCAAGATTTCAAAGAGCATCTCACCACCCTACATGAGCAGGAGCGAAAGCGGTCTCTGAAAATGCAAGCTGATGATACGCAACTTAACGTTTTAGTTGAGATAAAGAATCTACTGGGAAATAATTTCAAAGGGGCCGGAGACTTTTCTAGTCATTCGAAATCGTCAAGTGGTTCGAAATCATCTTTTTTTCCTGACGATGAACCTCTATTTTCACCTACCTATAGGCCAAATCCACCGGTTCAATCTGCTATAACAGAGAATACAATATTACATGCAAAGCGCGTTGCGGATAACATCGCGTTACGCAAGACTGAGTTACAAGAGCTGGAAGGAAGTACAGTGTCGATATATGAGCAGGTAGGTACCTAGAGCATGTAGGTCAAGGTTCGTTGCTGACACTATACAGCTCAAAGATCTTCTAAGTCTAAAGCAGCAACAAGCTAGCATAATTGAAGCTAAGCATGCCTTGAAGCGGGCCGACGAAAGTGTTGTCCAAGGCCGATCTGTCATGCTTTTTACGATAGTGACAATCATTTTCCTTCCTCTTTCCTTCATGTCTTCTGTATTCGGCATGAATGCGAGCGACTTTGATGCCGCAGATGGCAACGGTAATAAAATGACGCTGCAACATCAATTCAAACTGCTCTGTAAGTCTTGTAGTGTTCTCTCACAATCGATTCCCATTTAATTTCAGCTCCACGATTATTCAACATCTTGCTAACTGGGTTTATCAAGTTCCAATATCATTCGGCGTGATCTTGTTCTCTGTCTTCTTCGCATTCTCAGGTAGAGCTCGAAGCATGATTTACTTTGCAATATCAGTGACTTGGGCCGCATTTAGCAAATATACACATCTACGACCGCTCCTAGAAAAAATACCCAAGTCAGATGACGTCTGGGCCTTGCAGAAGTCGACAACTCAAAAGTTATATAAGCGGGGAGATGGAAGATCACAAGCTACTGAGAAGTTGGGTGGAGGTGTCACATCTGGGGCGAAAACTTCAGCTGTGAGATCTGGAAGTAGCAACTCTTCGAGTGATGGTGATTCTACGGGGTGTTTCGACGCTTTTAAGGGGTGGAATGACAACAAAGTCTAGGCTGGTGATTTTGTTGTCATCGTTTAGGAACGGTCCTATATAGTAATGTTCTAATTAACAATAATCGTTTTATGGCGTATAGGTTTTGTCA
Source organism: Glarea lozoyensis ATCC 20868 (assembly GCF_000409485.1). Taxonomy (NCBI): domain Eukaryota; kingdom Fungi; phylum Ascomycota; class Leotiomycetes; order Helotiales; family Helotiaceae; genus Glarea; species Glarea lozoyensis. Next base: position 2,850,769 of record NW_007361002.1, on the reverse strand, counting down.
AGTCCGTTTATCAAAGCAAAGGTGTACTGACAGTCACGAAGTTCAAGTAGTGCGAAAATTTATTTAAGTTACAATTACTATATTTTAGTATTGATATTTTATTCCAAGCTTAGGTATGAAAGTAGGGCGGCTTGGCAAGTAAATATAAATAAAGTACTTACTGTATTTCATAAAGTCCTACTCTGTAACCTTATGGGAAAGCTCGGGCCCTTTAACATGTTGAATCTCCACCCCTGCAACGCCAGAAGACAGTGGGGACAACGCGCTCTCACCCCCACCATCAATATCGACGTCACGCAAAACACTGGACTCCGGCAAAGCCAGTCGAATGGGATTCATGAGATTCACGTCCTGCAGATTCCTTGACTCTAAGTCATCACACATACCCTCGCAGCGATTGCTTAGCTCTTGTGCCAAGGTTTGACCAACTACACTCTCCTTTGTCCATGTCAATTCACCAATCGTGAAGCTCGCCTGTCCATCTCTTGTTATTGCATTGCTTTCTGCCATTGTTGCTCAACCTACCACCGTTTTACTTCCCTCGGTCTAGATTGAATACTGCGATGTCTGCCAACGACAAAGTGGTAACTCGTCGCAGCGCGACGGGCTATCTGCCGATTGAAAACTATGGACTAATTGGAAATATGCGAACCTGTGCTATGGTGTCTCTCGATGGCAGCATTGATTTCATGTGTTGGTAAGTTATCTCCCATATTTGGAAATCCCGCGTGGTGCTTACAAAGCTAATGATGTGACAGGCCTGAATTCGACTCGCCGTCTATCTTCTGTAGACTCCTAGATAAAGATAAGGGAGGATATTATAGCATTGCTCCCCCGGAGATTATGAACTTCACAACAAAGCAACAATACCTACCGTCCTCGAACATACTGCAGACGAGATATATCAGTGAAGAGGGAGTGGTCGACTTGATTGATTTCTTCCCCAGACCGAGACATACCAATGTTGTGGCTAAGCTCCCAAAGAATATGCCATTCCGCGAGTCGATCGAGGTCCAAGATGAGTTGAAGAGATGGCTAGTCAGGAGGGTTGAGTGCATTCGCGGAAGTATGGACTTAGGTACGGTAGCCGCAGGCACTTCCGATGCGATGAATAGACCACGCAGCTAATATAGCGGAACGCAGATGTCCATGTCTTTCCAGCTTTCGATTACGCACGAGGCGAACATACCACAGAGATTCTGTTACCGGACCACCCGCCCGGATGTCCCGAGAGCAAAACGGTGGTATTCAGAAGCGCGACATCAAGTCTCCAGCTTGACGTTACAATCGATCATGGAGAAGAACATGCGGCATCATGCCCAACAGTAATCTTCGCAAAGGTAAAGAGCGGCACAAAAAGCGAAGGTGTGGTAGCCCGTATTCGGTTGCTTGAAGGACAAGCCATCTCATTCGTCCTTCGTGACGATATTGAAGATCATGTTACTCGCGATGTCACCACGCAGATTCTAGACGAGCAGCAATCCGCTACGCAATCGTTTTGGTTCAATTGGATTTCGAAAAGCAAATATAAGGGTCGTTGGAGAGAGGTGGTTTCAAGGAGCTTGATGATTTTGAAGTTGCTAACGTATGAACCTACTGGAGCAATTATTGCAGCTCCAACTTTCTCAATTCCCGAGGACATTGGGGGAACAAGGTATGTGCAATTTCATATCCGACTCTGTACTTTATTTTATGGATTATTTTGCCACCAAAGTAGAGCTGTTTTTTGTTTGGAATGACTATTTCGCATTTATTTCGGACGTTGAACTAACAAGCGCAGAAATTGGGACTACCGATATTCTTGGGTTCGAGATTCTAGCTTCACGATTTACATCCTTTTGCGGATGGGCTTTACAGCAGAAGCCGACGCCTACATGGACTTCATTAGCGAACGCTTCCGCAAATCGCGTGGATCTGACGGTGCCTTGCCTATCATGTTTACCATTAGAGGCGAAACCCAAATTCCCGAGATTGAATTAGAGTGAGTTTTTTTTTTTTTTTGAGCCTGAACAAGAAGTTCATCTAACAAACCGCAGCCATCTTGAAGGATATCGCGGTAGCTCTCCCGTTAGAATCGGTAATGGCGCAGCATTTCACCAGCAATTTGACATTTATGGGGAACTTATGGATGCCATTTATTTGTACAACAAATATGGTAAGCCAGTAACGTGGGAGCAGTGGGTTGCTGTGCGAGAGATTTTAGGTCAGTAAAGCCGTACGCGTGAGTCTGGCGCATGCTAACGTAGCTCTAGATTATGTTATGACAATTTGGAAAGGTATGGTTCTATCCCTGGATCAAGCTGCACATCAAGACGCACTTTTGTGCATTTATGCGTGCTGTTCCTAGCACCCAAGCTTGTGCTAATAGGCGGCTAGATCCTGATATGTCAATTTGGGAAGTCCGTAATAAGAAGCAAAATTTCACCTACTCGAAGGTCATGCTATGGGTTGCATTTGACCGTGGACTTCGTCTCGCAGACAAAAGGTGTTTCCCTTGTCCTAACCGTGCTGCATGGTTAGCTACCCGAGATGAGATATATGAAGAAATAATGGAAAGAGGTAAGTTATCTCACCCACTTGACTCACTATACTTACAACCTCTAGGCTACAGCAAAACTCTTCATTGCTTCATCCAGAGTTATGAGAGTGGAGATCTACTAGACTCGTCCATTCTTATCGCCCCTTTGGTCTTTTTCATTGCTCCAAACGACCCTCGCTTCACTCGCACAATCGACCGTATCCTCCTACCACCCGAAAAGGGTGGTCTAACATCTACCGGTCTGGTTTACCGGTACAACACCGAACATTCTCAAGATGGTACTAAAGCCTTCCTTAATCTATTCCATTCGCTCTCCCATGTCTAGCCGTTTGCTAACTTTCCCCAGGTGTCGGCGGTCGCGAAGGCGCTTTTAGCATGTGTACCTTCTGGCTTGTTGAAGCACTCACACGCGCCGGGGTTTATGAACCCAAATACTACGTCCGGGCAGTCAATATTTTCGAGAACATGCTCAGTTTCTCCAATCATCTTATGATGTTCTCTGAGGAGATTGCGAGAAGTGGTGAGCAACTCGGGAATACGCCGCAGGCATTTAGTCATTTGGCTTTGATTAGTGCGGCTTTCAATCTGGATCGAGCGGGAGAGGGAAGGCCGACGGATTGAAAAGAGACGAGAAAGGGATTTGGTTACCTATTTATAGGGAGATGTAATAGTTAATCTGACATAGACTACTTGTTAATTATTAAGGAATTAATTGGATACTACTATTAATTGTATTATTACTCTCTTGATAGATTAATTCTAGCTAACTAATTAGACGTTTGTTTTATTAGAGTTATACTTTCTATTATTTTTTAATATTTCTCTTCGTATTAATTGAAGTACGTTATAATTATAGGTTTAGGCTAGTAAATATCTTATCTTGTTGAAAAGTAATGAATTCGTAGAGACTATAGTATTGCTTACTCTCCTCGGAAAGACTTGTGGTTTAATACTTTGTAACAGAGAGGCTTTTATGCACAATGTAATCTATAGTCGATACTTTTAACGTTACAGAAAGGATTGCAGTGTTTGTATTATGTAGCTCTTCGTTTAAACTTAACAAAAGGATCAAGAATATTTTTTAAAAAAAATGAAAGGATCTCTGAAACTCGTTCGATGTTTATTCTTCCGATATTTCATTGGAAAAGGTAAATTCAAAGACTTCGTCACCACATGCAAATCGGTACACCCAGAATCCAAAAATCCTATCAAGGTACGAATCGTTGGTCATCACACCTTGGCTTTAACAGGAGTTTCTCCTGGAAAGTAGACTCAAACCAGACTCGACTTCCTCATCAGACGGAACGAATCGGTAAGTCATGAGGACCTTATTCAAACTCTCAGCAATTAAATCATCAAAAAGTGGTGTCATTAGTGAGAAGAAGAAATTTGCAATAGATTGGCATTAACTAGCTAGAAGCAACGCATCTTTTCCCTCACAATTCTTCTGCAAGCTTGTAATTTTCGAAGCAACCTAAGCACAAAGCGTCTCCTTCAGGAACGCGATCTGGCTTTCCATGCTCTTCTCAAAATACTCGCCGGAGTATATCTGGAAATGCGAACAGTCCAGCAGCGTCAGCTTCTTAGGCTCGAGCGCACGATTGTATGCGCTCAAAGCCAGATCCGTCGGTCCTCCGTAGTCGTGTTTCGCGACGACGAGGAGTAATGGCATGGGAGAGATACGGTCGATGAGGTGGGAACCGTTGTATGCTCGACCGTATTCCACGCTGCGGAAGGTAACGTCGTTCGTCCAGAGATCGGGCACCTTGGCTGCGTGTCCCGTGTAGTAGTCGACGGCCTCATCCATTGTCAGGCACGCTGGTACCGCTGGGTCTTTGCTCGCAACTGATAGCCTGGCTGGAGGCTGACCGGTAGCTCGACCTACACGGTCGCCTTGGAATAGCATGCTCATCATCGCGTGATCGGATGGCTTCATTAGACGTGCAAAAGCTGACGCCGCATCCGTGACAGGTACCTGTAAGATTAATTGTTAGATCAAGGTTTCATTGAAAGAAAGTCCTTCACAGTGTCGGTCTCTCATGACTTCAACATCACTAAATGCCAAAAATGCCACAATGCCACAATAACCACGGCCTCTTTAAGTAAAAGAAAGTGATAGAATTAAGTCAGAGTATATGAAACGCCATAATTCTCTTACCTGGCCGATCACAGCTTTCACGCGCTTGTCCGTGGCGGCGACCTGCAAGACCAAACCAGCAGCGAAAGAGCTCCCCCAGATACCGATCTTGTTCTCGTCGATTTCTTCCAAGGTGTGTACGTAGGTAACAGCGTCTTGGAGATCGGACATCTGGAACGCAGGAATGATTTCTTGACGCGGCTGACCTGGTGCTGTGTCACTCGACCCCCAAGAGCGGTGATCGTAAACCAACGCGGCAATAGGAAGGTTAGCTACAAATCTCTCGCAAACTTCATCGAGCCCGAAGTCCTTGAGGGCGGCGAAGCCATTGATGAGGATGATACAGGGCAGCTTGGATGCGGTGCTGGATTCTGGAGTGTAGAACCAACCGCGGAGAGTTACGCCGTCGTTGGATTTGAACTCGACGTCTTTGCGAGGCATAATGATAGGATGAAAGGCTTTTATTGATCTTGATATGGACAAAAAGAGTGTTTGTTGTTTGCAAGAGGATTTTTGGTGCTTGAATGTGGAAATAAGAACTACCAACCTTGCATTGTTGTCACATACGAGAGCCTTGTTGCTCTTTTTGTTGGTCACTTACGATAGTCTTGTTTTGACTGGTGATACAGGTCCGGAAGTGAGGATTTCTAATTAAATCCAACAAATCCAACATTTGCAGGATACGTGGCGTGGCATGGTCTGGTATCCTTTTCTGTAAAAGGTGTAGCCATATCAGTTGTGCGTAAGCTTATTCGCCTCGATCATCTTCGTCTCTTTCTCATGATAAGTGTCCTCCCTCTGTCTCGAAAATAGTCAGCCTAGGTTTTGTGAAACAGGCACGCCATTCCAGGCGATCGAGGGTCATTGAATCCGGGTGAAAGATATCTCAATTGGGTGTGGTTTTGCAACTGCCCTAAAACTCTGCCTCATTCCGCGATGTTATGGCCAACCAAGATTGCTGAAGCGATTACTTTAACCACGCTGCCCTTCATCCAAACCATCAATGAATGGGAACAGATCCACGAAAGCTACCTTTTTTCATGAGGTTGGCGACCTGCCAACCAAATTCTCAATCGAGCGGCGAGCAAGCTGCCGTCGTAGCCTACACCACTGGGAATTTATCCGGATGTTTCAAGGCAAGTATATTGTTGGTTTGGTTTAACTCCGTAGCGTATTGCAAGCTGTCGGGGCATGTTGGTATAGCAAAGTATAAGGTACCGTGCAAATTTTAAAGTCGCCGCGTAATATCCGCACCCGAGGACTGCGTTCCGCCTGCGATTCCGTACGCGAAAATGCGATATGCAACAAAACTTCAGTTTGTACCACACTCACCTATCATCATCTGCCGCGAGTCTAAGATGCGCAAACGCATGATTTCTCGCACGCGATACGCGACTGCGATTTGCAACAAAAGCGTCTTAAATGCCATAGGCGCTGTTCATTGGCGGTCTGTGGATAATTTTCACTCGCCTCTGCCGAGACGAGACAAGGTGAAAGCGAAATGTCGCCGCCGCCGGCGACTTTGTTACTATCCGCCGTTTGTTTACACCCGCGAATGCGAAAATCTGATTTTCGCACGCGTGCGATGTGCGACAAAACTTGTCAAAGTTCCGAATATTTACCGTTTTAGATCATTACCACAAAGAAGAGGCAGATATTTTATTCTCGCTCCCCCGACGATCAATATGTGATAAACTCGTCCGTTGGTGATACCTACGTATAGTATAACCCGCCCGGTCGGTCGACTTTT
>NW_007361002.1:2815822-2842606 GCF_000409485.1 Glarea lozoyensis ATCC 20868 | reverse complement strand
TTTTCGCACGCGTGCGATATGCAACAAAACGCTTCGTGTCTGTTTACAGCCGTAAGTTCGAAAATACAAAGTCTGATAAGTTTTCACACGCGATATATATATAAATTCTTCGCTTGTGGTGAGGTATTGCCAAGACATGGAGTTTTCTCACGTGTGCGACATGCAACAAAACTCTCTCGCGCGTGAGATATTGCCAAGATATCGAGTTTTCTCACGTGTGCGATGTGCAACAAAACTCAACTCGGTCAGTCACGTGCAAACTATTACTTCACTTGATGTCACCGCATCGTTATTCGCGCCAGCTGTGACAGAATAAGCATTAGAAAACGGCCGCGGATCGCATATCGCGCGTTGCGCCATGCGATATGCAACAAAGCCCTATTCAGATCAGCTGGGCAATACAATCATTCGACAATGGTCCGCGCCTCGCCGCGTATTTCCCGCGCGTTGAGGTTGCGATGTGCAACAAAACTCTTGAAATCCATACCTTTCTTTGTCTGAGTGTTATAGCCTGTTGTATAGGTAGGTAGATATTACAGCAGTTTTCTTCACTTCATCTGACCGTCGGTTGTAATCTCAAGCGAGCCCTTGTAACGAAGAGACGTCCGCGGCTCGCCGCGCATGTCCCGCGCGGTGCGCTTGCGATGTGCAACAAACTCTCTTGCGTTTCCTACCAGGCGTGATGAGATGTAGGTGCCCGGAGCTGTCACACGCTTTGGATGCAATAAAAACCTGTTGTTATTTCTAGCATGGGAGTTACAGCTCAGGCTAATAGAGTGGAAATTCAGAATCGTCCGCGGTCTCCGCGCGTTGCGGCTGCGATGTGCAACAGTTTGCTCTCTCTAGGAGTCGAACAGAATCATCACACAAAGTCTTTCCGGAAGCGTCCCGCGTGGTGTGCTACGCGAAGTGCAACAGCTCTCATCAGGTGTTGTCATATGTGGCATGGCGATGGTAGGGAAATGTGGGAAACGTCCGCGGATCGCCGAGTGTATTCCGCGCGTTGCGGATGCGATGTGCAACAAAACTGTGATCTTGAAATGGTGGAACATGATAGGAAGCAACAACTTAAGAAGTGGAAATGGTAGAAGCCGCGACATGTGTTTGATTTAGTGTATTATAATCCAGTGCCGGATCTGTCTACTTTAAGATCATCCCAGACTAAAGAATGCCTCAGACGACGACTACACGCCTTCTATCCCAACACCTTCAGGCCCCCTTTAGTCTTCCCAGACTTCTGCACTCCAGCCCCAGTCTTATCCCTATCCTTCCCTCCGTTCCTATTCTTCCCCTTTCCATTCTTCCCATGCCTATCCTTATCCTTCGGGTTCACAGCTTTAATTTCAGTCGTACTCCGCCTTAACAAGACAGGATGACTTCCAATATACTTTCCCTGCATTTCCCTCGCGGCGGAGAAGAATTCATCTCCATCGCTAAATGATACGAATCCGAAGCCTTTTGATTTGGTGGTTCGTTTGTCTCGGATTACACGTGCTTTTTGGATCGAAGGCCATCGGGAGAAGGCTTTGTAGAGAGATTCGTCGGTCACTTCGCCTGCGAGATTGCCCACGAATAGACGGAAATGAGCGGGGTCCCATTCAAGAAGTGAGGAATCGGACCAGGTTATACCTCCACCAGATCGGACAACGGTTTTGGAATTGGGGTTCTTGGAGTCGGATACGATATTAGCGACACCTGTATCGCTATGAGCGGCAGATGCCATAGCTGCTGATGACATTGACGGGCCAAATGTTTCTGATCGCGCTCCTGCCCCAAGTGGTGCGGCATTTGCAGATGTTGCCGCGCCGGAGCTTTCTGAAGTTCCATTGTTGAATCGACGGGCTGCTGGATTGGGGCCCGTATAACCAGAAGTATTACTCGCCGAAGAAGCGTCTTTCCCTGCATATGCCGATTGCCATTGTGCTATCTGTGCTGCCATGTCCGGATCTTCTTCATATGCCCTAACGCCTGGATTGGCGCTCGGAGGCGCAAACGGGTTTCTGATTTGAGGAGCGGCTCCATATGCGTCTGGCTGTGGTGCGGCATTGTAGCCTCCGTATGCTGGCTGCTGATATGGCTGAGGCGCCTGGTACGAATTATTGTATGGTTGGGGTGCTGCTACTGATCTAGGCGCGAAGCCTCCATACCCCGAGGACGAAGGTGGGTATGCGCCCGGTCGAGATGTTGCGGCATTATAGCCTTGTCTAGGAGGGAGGCTCGTTGGAGGAGGACGCGCGGGAAGAGATGGGTGTGAGGCGTTTGAGTTCAGACCTGGAGGTGGAGGATAGGACATGATGAATTGCTGGTCGGAAACTCTTATGGTATGAGTGTTAGACGTACCTTTGCGCCTTGAGACGCAGTGGTTTCTTCAGCTCGTTTCTTCGATTCTCTGGTGGATATAAAGCTTCTCTACGCGATTGTCGACTAGTTGCGGGTTACTGGTGGATTGTTGCTTGTGCAAACGACTAACGGTGGAGTGGTGGATGAAGAGGTTGGGATCTTGAAGATTCCAGTTAGGCTAGAAATCTGGTGGTGATGAAATCAAGCGCGTCCAAGGCGCCCAGCGTTTAAAGGCTTGGCTTAGGAGCGTTTCAAAGTCACATGTTCGGGCCGGCTCACTTTCCGACCATCGGTAGAAGCTGTCTTTATGCCTGAGGTATCACACATTTCTGCCTTATTTGGCGGGGTCAGTGGAGTTGAAAAAAACAAGGTGGGGGTATCGAGTCGGGACACATCAAATTGCATGAATAATCTGCCAGCAGGAAACGCGATGAAACGGATTAATCGTGGCCGAAAGAGGAAAATGAAGAGTTGCTGGGAGGCCGGTTATGATCATTGTTCAGTCACGATCATGGTTGCAGATAGGAACTGTGCCTTCCTGTCGCCGATTGATTGAGCGTTCTCATCCCGGCTTTATCCATCGTTACGAGCTATAATCCCTCAAAAGGAATACATCCTTCCCGCATCTCCACGACGCCTTTGATCCTCCGCGCAGATATATATACAACCGTCCATGATTGTATGGGTCGCGAGGCATTCCCGCGGTGATACTTGTGCTTCCAGAGATTCAGTCCCTGGCAAATGGTCGTCCCGTACCTAGTCTGAAGCGGTTGCTGTCACCACTCGAATCATGCTCGACCAAAGCAGCGATGGGAAGTGTCCAGGTGGTTGTCGACTGGTCAACCCTTTGTCAGCCTTTAGCAGATATTAGACCAGATCCAAGGCCAGTTACACTTCTCACGCAAGACTATTAGCTGGAAGAAATTCTGCATTGGCCCTTGTATCACTCAGATGATTACATCCATGTCATTCGTATTGAGATTCTGAAATAGCGCTCTTATTATGCCAAACTCTCTGTGCAAGTATCATCGTCGGGTTTGACCAGCTACCTACTTCACCAGCACCGCTGCTTTATCTCTCCTTCCATGTTCATGCCTCACCACTTCGCCTAGCCCAGTCGAGGAGCCTTCGCCGACTAAGCAGCCCCTCCAACCATTTAGACCTCCCAACCTTTCCGTCACCTCTAAACAATTCTTTTCCTTTACAACACCAAGCTTCCCTCTTACTTTACAACACCTGGCTGGAATCGATTTCCAGACATTCCATTGAATTTCTTCTCTACACCATATCCTCCGTCTCTGACGCACATTAGTCACCATGAGCTCACCAACGTAAGTGTTGTTTTCTTCCCCCTCGCAAATTACCCCACCATCGCTATCGTCATGCCACGGACGTTTCAGCGCTGCGCAGTACCACCAGCCAGTATCCAGGCGCACAGTGTAGATAGTTACATCTAACAGCTCTGCATCTGCTCAACCATGGCATGAATTTTTCCGTTGACAACTGATCTCGACTTCCTGCAGCGCTCGACTAGCAGCCATCAACATTGGCGGGTCCACGTCTGCAAGTGCGCGCGGAGCTCCGGAGCCTCATCTCAACAACAATAATAGTTTGGATTCGAGTTTGAGCTCGAATATTGATCAAGATGCTGACCATGCTCCTAGAGGAGATTTCGGCCTCATCGGCTTGGCCGTTATGGGTCAGAACCTGATCCTCAATGCTGCGGATCATGGATTCAACGTTATTGCCTTCAACCGTACCGTCTCAAAAGTTGATCATTTCCTTGCAAATGAGGCCAAGGGTAAGTCCATTCCCTTCTCCTGGTTTGAAGATCTTTTTGCGAAAATAAAATGCTAAGTTTTGTTTTTTTAGGAAAATCGATCGAGGGCGCCCACTCCATCGAGGAGTTCGTGAGCAAGCTCAAGAAGCCCCGTCGTATGATGATGTTGGTCATGGCTGGAAAGCCAGTCGACGACTTCATTGAGACTCTTCTTCCATTCTGCGAGAAGGGTGATATCATTATCGACGGTGGTAACTCGCATTTCCCAGACACCAACCGACGAACAAAGTACTTGGCGGCAAAGGGCATTCGATTCGTCGGTTCCGGTGTATCTGGTGGTGAGGAGGGTGCCAGATATGGCCCATCCATCATGCCAGGAGGAAATGAGGAAGCATGGCCATATATCAAGGATATCTTCCAGGGCATTTCCGCCAAGAGTGATGGCGAGGCATGCTGCGACTGGGTCGGTGACGAGGGTGCTGGTCACTACGTAAAGATGGTACACAATGGTATTGAGTACGGTGACATGCAATTGATTTGCGAGGTGAGCAACTCTAGGCATAAAATCCTCAATAACAAGCTGACATCAAATAGGCATACGATATCATGAAGCGAGGTCTCGGAATGCAAGACAAGGAGATTGGTGATGTGTTGACCAAATGGAACAAGGGTGTTCTCGACTCCTTCTTGATCGAGATTACTCGTGACATTATGTACTTCAACGATGATGACGACACTCCTCTTCTCGAGAAGATCCTCGATTCTGCTGGACAGAAGGGAACCGGAAAGTGGACCGCCATCAACGCTCTCGATCTCGGAATGCCAGTCACCTTGATCGCCGAGTCGGTCTTGGCTCGTTGTCTCTCATCTCTCAAGGGTGAGCGTACTCGTGCCTCTAAGGTTCTCGAGTACGTTGGACGAACCAACAAATTCGAAGGTGATAAGCAACAATTCTTGGACGATTTGGAGCAAGCTCTTTACGCATCAAAGATTATTTCTTACGCACAGGGTTTCATGCTTATGCAAGAGGCTGCCAAGGAGTACAAGTGGAAGCTCAACAAGCCATCCATTGCTCTCATGTGGCGTGGTGGATGCATTATCAGATCCGTTTTCTTGAAGGATATTACCGCCGCTTACCGTGCTGAGCCAGATCTTGAGAACCTTCTGTTCAATGATTTCTTCAAGAAGGCTATCCACACTGCCCAGCCTGGATGGAGAGACGTTGTTGCCAAGGCAGCACTTCTCGGTATCCCAACTCCGGCTTTCTCCACTGCTCTCTCATGGTTTGATGGTTACAGAACAAAGGATCTCCCAGCCAACCTGTTGCAGGCACAGAGAGATTACTTTGGTGCTCACACCTTCAAGATCAAGCCAGAGCATGCCAGCGAGAAGTACCCAGAGGGCAAGGACATCCACGTCAACTGGACCGGTCGTGGTGGAAATGTCAGTGCTTCAACATATCAAGCATAAGCGATTTTTTTGGGTCGGTGACGGTTTCGGCAGTGCTGTATTTAGAGTGCTTTTTTCATTACATACCGTAACATGAACAATTATCCATTGAATTCAAAAGTTATACCTATTGCAATATCTGTTCCTTGCTCTTTTGTTTGTGGTGTTGAAAATTGTGCGTGTTTTCTTATGCACATTGAGTTGCTCCGTTGCAATGATAAATTCTTACGGGACTTCCATATGAACTCAGCCAAGTTAAGCGTCTTGAGAGTGCTATATTTCCAATGTTCTTGAAATCAGAATTCAGACGTTGTTAAAACGATCCTAACATTTTGTACAAAGTCTTCTATCTTGTATCCAACTTGTCGTGTTTAACAAAAGTGTCTCTTCAGGATTACTCACCATTTTTCCTGCTTAACTGGTTAGACCATTCTGTAACCAATTAATGGTTTCATTGGTTGATATTGTAATTTATCAGTCGTACAACTACTTCGTCAACACAATATCCTTGCTATCGTTCATGCTATATCGATGATGTTTCACCGTCGAGGTTTATAGGCCATGGATATGGTGGGTAGAAGGGGGTGGGGAGGATCTTGGAGGTGGAAGTGGGTGGTTGTGGGAGATAGTTGTGGATGTTGCTGAAATTCTGAGTTTTCGTGTAAATGTTCTTTGCGTTTGGAGTGTGGAGAGGGTGGGTTGGGTACAGGTTGAGATGGATGGAAAATTATACACCCTGCAATTTTCTCATGGATTTTTTTGTCGCTTGTTGGAGTTCTGGAGATGGAAGTCAGGATGCGGTAGCGGGACATCGTGTTTGTATACCATGTTCTTATGCTTTTATCAAATTTGGATGCGCGAAACTACTCGTCCGATTTTTCATCCTCCACATCGACCGAGCACTTATTCTCAAACGAATATGCTGGTCCATTTCATTAGCGAGCATGCTTGTGGGTACTTCGGAACAACCCACTGTTCCGGCCGTAACGTATCTCTCTTTTTCTTGGGGGATATCGTAGGATTGCGCTTGTTGCTATTGTAAGACTTGCTCTTTTGGGGGGTTGGGAGATAAGAAATGGTATTCACTGTTTGAATGGCTTTGTTGGGTGGGTCTGATAGGATGGGGATGGCATTGAGGGAGGGCGACGATAGGGCGGTTGGAGGGAGGTGGAGGCGTGGTGAGACGTTTTTTCGAGTGAGCGTTGCGTACTGTGTTGATGTGTGTTTGATTAGGTAGGATTTTCACTTCATAATTTTGAGTTAGGGGAGGAGGGAAGATGTTTTGAGAGTTTGGGTGTTGATGGCTGAGTGATTTTTTTCCTTTGTTTTTGAATTCCACAGTTTGTTTAGCTGCCAAAAGCGCCATGTAGTCGTAACTGTCTACAAACTTCCTAGAGTCTCCCACTTACCAACGGTACCTATTCTATAGCACGATATCATAGCTCTAGTCCCCTCGTTTCGATATTCGTGTTGCTACTGTGATTGTAGCTCCTCCTAGAGGCTCAAATGCCCTACCCCGTACAGGTTTTTTATACGATCGTCTCCAAAGTGTACCTTTCGTGACCTTCCTCCAGAGTTATTACCTAGGAAGTATCCTAGTTCCTGTCCCTTACCCCTAACACGACGGTTTCTACCGAATTTGTCTCCTCCCGAACAGGATAGCGTTTGGAAAAGACTCCTATCTCTAATGATGGATGAGGGTTGGTTGTTATCTTAGGTTTTGTGAGTTCCTGGGGTGCCTGATGGTTTGGGTACCTAGGTAGGATGTCTTAGCTATAACTGACACTTGAACGATGTTTCAAGCTTCGGCTTTTCTCGCTTTCATATTAGTCAAATCTTAATAAAACGTCTCATCAACTTGAGCATGTAGTTCCTCAATATTGAATGGCATCTCTTCTACCAATAAAACCTCAGGTGTCATACTCCCATCATAATTTCCGCTTAAAATTTCATTTCCCCACGTCATACTTCTCAAAGACGAAAGAACAGAGACTCATTTCATAGGCGAAGAACGAGAAAACAGCTGCTAGCCAATTGTGTCAAACGAAATGAGTCTATTCTCTACCACTCAGCTCGTTTCTTTGGGTTGCTCTTGAGTTGTTAAGGGAATTTTATGAATCATCTTACCTGTACAGATGTTAGTTTAAGCGAGGAAATAAGGGGTAGATTTTATATCCCAAGTAAAAACACCAGGAAAATATAGCATATGCATACCTTTCATCTCGAGAATCATCCAAGACACATTTCCCCATACATAATTTCTTATCAATCGAACAATTTCTCACAAACTACTTTCACCCCGCGAAGAATTCAAAGCTGAACTCGTCGTTCTCTCCACCGCCCGGATCCCAGCCTCCCGAGCGAAAAATCGAGGGAACAGTGAACTGGTTTGCCAGTTTCCAACCGCGTCGCGAGAAAATTTCGATCTCTTCCTTCTTTCCTTCTTTTCTCTTTACACGCCACGGTTCAAAGATTGCAATTCTTGCAATAACCTCGTTCTAATTCTCGTCGATCCAATTGACTCAATTACTTCTGATCCAACCTCTTGACGCGCTTTTTCGCCGTCTTTTCCACACGTACCAACTCTTTCGCTGCCGTTGCAAGCCAATTGCCCAGCAGGCAAGTATTTCCTCGAACTACTACGATATTCCCAATCGGTGCTAATTGGAGATATATAGACACAATGTCTCCACCAAGATACTATCAGCCAGGGACGGTTGGAGAACAGCCTTCGCGTCCTTCTGGTGTTCCGAGGAACACACCACCTAGGCCTGCCGTGCCAGAAGCTCTGCTAGCGCCAGCGATGAGAATTGGGGAGCAGCCTTCGCGGGACTCTGGTGTTCCGAGGAACACACCACCTAGGCCTGCGCTCCCCCCGGTGAGAAGCATCGGGGAGCAGCCCTCATCAGGCTCCAATATCAAGAGGAACGCTGGCACTAGCTTTCAGATGTCAGTCCCTGCGCCAGCGCCACCACCACCAGCAGCATCTCAATTCGCTCCTGCTGAGTCTTCGGCTTCGGCTGAGGCTCAGGAGAGAGGAACGAAGCGTACGAGACCATCTGAACCAGCTTCTGCTCCCGCTCCCGCTCGTGCTCCCGCTCCGGCTCCAGCACCCCCAGCTCCAGTCGTGCCAAATCTGGCACCAATTGCTCCACCAACTCGTTTGTCTTCTGGTCCTGGAAAGGGAAAGGGGAAGCGACCTCTTAATGGGTTTGCAAATAAAACCGCCCAAAGTGTTCCGGGGTGGCAGCAGTCGTTTCCAGCACCGATCTCAAGTGGCATTGCTTTTCAGCAATTCACTTCCCAACAGGCTGCTCCGGCACCTTCTTATAGTGGCAATCATGCTCAGCAGAGCTTCCAGCAACAGGTTGCCTCGGCACCTGGTCACAATAGCCGTTCTATTCAACAGAGCGTCCCGCAGCAACTGCCTATGACTCCAGCTCATAATGGCTTTCAAGATCAATTGAGCCAGTTGCAGCAATTTGCACAGCGTGCCGTGAGTGCCCAGCACGCTTCTCCACGACAGTATCCTTGGACGCGGCTTCGACAAACACAACAAAACGGGGCTCTGGGATATACCAACCCCTATACACCTACTCATCGTACCACTAATTATAGTGGAAGCTACCCACTCACCCCTCCGCCATCTCCTCTAACCCCCAAGAAGCTGAACCCCTTGTCCTGTAAGCGAGAGAAAACAAAGAAGACCACGAAAGAGGTATATAGAGTCATCCAATTGAAGCAAGGCAAAAAGCGCTTTGGAAAAGTGGAACCCAAAAGACGGAAGCAAGATGAAAAGAACGATATCTTAAACAGATTCGAGAAGCAAATCGAGTACCGAGAGGCTGCCGTTGGACGGATGGACTGTAGATCTGATTACCTAGGGTTCGGAAGACGAGATGTGTACGGCAAGTTATTATGTACTCGTCTTTGAAACGCATGGCTGCTGACTTTATTCCTAGAGCTTGAGCTCGCTTTCGAAGGGCTTAAAATTGACCTAAAATGAGTGGTGGCCGGCTTCCTCACAGAGCTCGAATTCTGGTGGGCGATCATTGTCGAAGTTGCTTTTGTCCCTTAGTGGTCTTTCTGTTGGACTTTGAGGATGTCTCAAATTGTTGATTTACTTTCCGACCTTTTTTATATATGGCTCTTCACTTTTCAGAAGATGACATGGCAGCAGGTTGGACCTCCCGACGTTGGGCTACCCGATTCAGCTAGTCATCATGACTAAGCGGGATCCACTTCGTCGCGGTCGCATCTTTTGTCGCGACACCTGTCTGTCATTCACGGCATCAATTGTTGATTTCTTGCAATTGTCAGCCAACAGATTCCCGTCGCAGAAATCATCATGCAGGAACCAAGTCAAGGAATTCATCGCGACCTGGTAAGTACAAGTTCAAAGTGAATGCAAATGGCAGATCATTGACAGTATCATCGCAGCAACCGCATGTCCATCTTCTCTCAACTTACAGATTTCCAAGTTTACATTCACTTCATCCCGAGAAGGTAGCAGAATGGCTATTGGGAGCCCCAAAAATCGCGCGCGATACAGCTCCGTTCTACTGGACTTACCTTGATCGACCTCCGCCAACCTCGATTTTCCTCACATGGCAGTCTCAATCCTTAGGCACAGAATTTCCAAGTGATGGTTATATATGGGCGCCTAGAGAAGAAAGCTTCCAGCTAGAGATCAATGGTGGATACGTAAGCTGCCAGACCCAGTTGCGGACAAGAATTGTCCTGCTATGTTGGGTACACATCTGACAGACTTCAGACTATCGAAATGTATCATTACAAGGTCGGCTATGCACCTGGTGAACCTGTCGCGCTACACGCCCGGCGAAGATATCGTCTTCTTCCTTCCAAAAGACCAGGAGCTCCAATGCCAGACCCGTGTCTATGGATCACGCATTATACCCAGGCTGAACCTGCGGATCGAATCCCATCGAATCTCATTCCAATCGACGCAAGAGGTCACCAGTCGATCAGCACGCGGGCTTATCTCCACGCACAAGGCCAAATCGTGCAGAAAGATTTCATGCTGAATGATAGGACCAATTGGCCACAAATAGCGTTTCCAAGAAACCAGCCTCGCGCAGCACCGATATACGGCAATAGCGCCCCTCCACCGAGGATGCCTCAACATATTTCATATCCTCCACAGCACCCTACCGTCGGACCCCCTGCGAAACGGGTAAGAACGCAACCGACTACAAACCCAGCGGCTCCAGGTAGTGCCATCGCTGTCCTTGATGTAGATGATGAAGAGGATACTTCTCGCGGGGACCTTTTCGATCACACGACTCCTCGAGAGATCAGCGAAAGCAGATACAAGCAAAACCACGAGTGGATGGAAGAGGTGTTGTCTTCACCCTATGCGATCAACCAACTCATCCCTGCAGATCTCGGGCTTGGAGTCCGCGGACAGCTTGTGCGACTCACGGAGGGCATATTTGACGCACCTTTAAATCCTGACACGGATGTCGTAAAGCACAACTATGTTGGGAAGTTGGATCCGGAAAAGGCAGAATTGTTTCGAAAGCGTGTGGGTGATGAGATCTCCCAGACTAACAAGGAGATGGAGAAAATCAAGGCAAAGCATGCAAAGCGTATGGCAAAGTTCAAACGCGGCTCCTTGATTACCCAGGCAGAGAAGCAGCTTCGAACTGCCGTCAATGATCCAGCAGCCACTGGCCCTGAATATTGGCGTCTCGAAGGTAAAATTGATACCGAAGATGGGGATGATACCCCGCCGGTCACTCAAACTCCTTCTAAGGTTTCCGACATCCTTGCACAAGTTGAGGCATCTTTGGGTCGTCATGCCGCAGTTGTCCAGGAACTGATTTGTGTCCAAAAAGGTGGCTATGAAGAACCTGTAGCTCGACCGAGTCCACGTGCTCCAGTTGTTCCCAGCCCCCGAGTATCACCACCTGCTTCCAACAATGGCTCGCAGAATAGTGGTGTACTTGTCGGTGATGCAGATATCGAAATGGGTGGTTCTGCTGCTGGTTTACTTGATCAGTATCATACCGGATTATCCTCGAACGCCACTCCCGCCAGTGGTGGCTTTCCTACCCCTCAACCTCATTTACAAGCACCTTCATCAGCTGGAACTCCCAATTTGACTGGGGCTTCTCCACGTCCTATGGGTCAGACGTCCATGCATCAAATGCCACACAATGAGGTCAACATGTCGAACATGGGACAAACAACAGAGCAGCCGCTAGACAATGGTGGTTCGGGCGATTGGGTTGTTGTACCACCTGGTGGTGTCTCCCCTTCGAACAACATCGCGCAAGCTCCGATTCATACCATGCAATCTTCTCATATGAACGCTCCCACCGCCGGTACACCTGCTTCAGCACCCCTCACAGGAAATCCTTCCCCTCACCCAACAGGCTCTTCGA
The DNA here is from genome assembly GCF_000409485.1 of Glarea lozoyensis ATCC 20868. Lineage (NCBI taxonomy): Eukaryota > Fungi > Ascomycota > Leotiomycetes > Helotiales > Helotiaceae > Glarea > Glarea lozoyensis. Next base: position 2,830,630 of record NW_007361002.1, on the reverse strand, counting down.
ACCAGACTCCTCTTGCGGATTTTCATACATCGCCTAATGATTTTGCCGATCTAGGAGATCTTGATTCCGCTGGAGATGCGTTGGCTGGTTACGGAGAAGGTCTTGGTGGCGATAGTGGTGGCCTTGGTGATCTTACCATGGATATGGATGGTGGCATGGACGACTCGGCATTTGGAGATGCTTTTCACGGCGTTGAGAACCCCGGAGATAATGAGCACGACGGTCTCTGAGTGTTCGGTGGAAATGAGTTGGATTAGACATTGGAGTGGAAGCAATATCGATGCATCAGAATCACGCTACGCCATCTCGACATAAAGTGCGATTGCGAGACTATCCATTGACCCTGGGCTACTTCGGAACGTCGCTGGGCTGTACATTGTTTTTGGAGGGGTGCTTTTGTAGTATTGATGGAAGTCCTGGTCCATGATTCGTTTCCTGACGGCAAATGACTCGGTCCCGCCTCGTGGTTGCTCACCCAACCTCTTGTAGGCAACCGAGTCATAGTGGCCTCGGAAACTGAAACGGATGATATTCTTTCCTAACCTTTCATCATTGATACGGCGCTCTGGAATCCCGCCACTTCAATCTTCTCTACACCCATTTCTGTTCTTCGTCTCAGGGTTATTCTTTCGATCTCTTTGATAAGCCGAACCGATGCGCTCGGTACCAACATTGTAAACTAAAGATACGGAAATTGGTTCAGGCTGGAAAATCTGTATTAACAATAGAGCTACTATTTCTTGATGATCGTCCAGTTGCCATTGAAGCACGCTTTCCTAATGCAGTCGCGACATATATTACACCGCCCCAATTAATCAGCCACAACCTGCCACAACACATATCGAGCCTCGCAAGATTCCATCATTTATCTACCAACATTCATGGAATGTCTGTTCACCACCAGAGATGGGCTCGGGCAATTGAAAGCTGTCGAAAAAACGCACCATGGCAGAAGCACCGCGAGTCAAATATCGGCCACTCGCACGAGGAGATGAACACGAAATCCGCCTATTGCATCTTGAGCCTCGTTCGTTCTCCAAAGGAATTTCTTGTTACTTCAGCTACGCATTTCTAGAAGACAATCCAGTCTACGAAGCTTTGTCTTATATGTGGGGCCTAGAACAAATTTGTGGGAGTATAGTCGTCGATGGCACACCTTGTAAAGTGAGAAAGAATCTTTTACTAGCATTGAAGCGACTCAGACTCCGCGATGAAGAGCGCATACTATGGGTTGACGCTCTATGCATCGATCAAGACACGCCTGATGAGAGGAATCACCAGGTGTCTCAGATGGGCCAAATATATAGCCAAGCTCGAAGGGTATGCGTCTGGATTCATCCTGATCAGCCAGTCTTCAGACAAATCCCTCAATCGATTAGGCCTGCTGGAATTGATTCGTCATCAAGTTGGCTCACATATGAAGTTGTTCACGAAATATGCCATCAGACATATTGGAGCAGGCTTTGGATTATTCAAGAACTGGTTTTAGCTGCGGATATACAGCTATACTTTGGGAACTTAACAGTCTCCTGGGCGGCTTTTTCTGCAAGTTTACGCGGACTAGGCTACAACACGAAATCTCACGATTTGATGACAGCACATCTCAATACATATGATACAACGCCTGCGAAATTACTACGTCTGTCAGATACAAATGTCGACCAGATCTCGCAACCCAGTGAGCATACGCTAATTCATCTCATGACAATTTATCATTCAGCAAGGTGTGCCAATCCACGAGATAAAGCGTACGCGCTTTTAAGTTTGGCTGCCCCCTGCTGCCAGAACGCTGTTCCTGTTGATTACGATAAGTCCGTATACGATTTGTGGAACGTCTTGCTCGCGCATCACTTGTCGGTACATTGCACATATGCTACTACTATTGATAATATTCCGACTGCCATCCGAGGGGCGAATGGCTATGTTGATAGCCAACGAATCAAGCAAGCCATAGCGATACGCAATCTTCTCTCAGCTCGGACGCCACCAAAGCAGTGCCATCAGCTTACGGCAAAACTAACACGTCTTTTCTCGGTGTCTAATGAACTGCAAGTTAATTTTACAGAATGTGAAACCATAAGCATGATCGGCACTATTTCATCACCTATCTACCATGTTAGTCCTCCGCTTGGAAATACTGGGCGTCCACTAGCTTGGTTGGGATCAAAATCTGCGCTCGAAGTGTTTCACTCAGCAAGCAAGATCAAAGAACACTTAGATCAAGGGTTGTCTTCGCATAACGCTCGAAATTATGTTACTGCACCCGGCCAACGTCCACACTCCATTGCCAACTTTTCAAATGAGATAGATCTCATTCAGGAAATTCCGAGCGTACATCAAACGCCCAATTCTCGTTTTGTAGATACATCCGGACGAATGAATGGCCATGCGCCAGTCCAGGGCCTGTATGTCAGTAGAGCTTTGGACGCCTCAGAGCCTGTTGCATCATATGAGTATGATTCTCTAGTTGAATTACTTAACATCCTCGAAAGCATGATCGCCAACAGCTGTTTACCAAATCCTTGCGTCCTGGCTGTCGAAGAAAGTGGCAAAGCAGTACTCGCTCCGCCCAACACTAAGCTAGGGGACTTCATATGCAAACTAGAGTCAAGTTCAATATATCTGATCCTACGTCCGAACGGAGTAAGTACACCACTTTTTGGTGCCGGTATTGATTCCCGGAGGATCAATAGAGACGCACTTTTTAATAGCAATCTCTACACTATTGTCGGTCGAGCCATAAGTCTATTCTCTTCGGATCCTGGGTGGAATTTTCCTCTCTATGACGTTCCATTGATTAATATTTACGTTGACGCGCCGGTCCTGCAGACCTTGACGAGGCTTTCGGCGGTGAGTGAGCCTGCGGCTTTTGTTGATCAAGATGCTGGAGATGTTCAGGAGAATGATAATGGGACTTGGGGTAGAGCGGCTTTACCAATATATGATATGGAGGTGGACATTGAATTGGGGGGTTGTTGGAGTTAAAGATTTTGTTTGTAATACGTAGGCAAAGGGTTGGAATAGCCGGAGAATCTATTTTCTGTTATGTGTGGCATCCTTTGAACTTGTTTTTCGTATATATACCCTTTCTACATCTAGGTAGCTAGCATATATACGTGTATTTCGTATTGAATAGAAGTGCTCATCCAAGTGAGAGACATACCCCTAGAAGCCCGCATCGAAAATGATCTAAGAAGACCTAGTATGATATTTTCTTTGCGCCGAGAGGAACGCTGAGATATATAACCACTTTTCAGAAGACGTCAATCAGCGATCTGAACCCAGTACTCCTAGTCTATCGCGAAACAGTGCGCAGCTAAAAATTCAGTTTAAGTTTTCGACATAGGATTTAGTGATGACAGAATAGTATTTATCAAGATGACAGGATAAATAGAACCAGGTATCCGATGTGTTGAACATGCGACAAATGCTGCATTAACACATGTAACATTATATCTAGTTGGGAAGTCGTTAACATTTCAATTAGTAGCTTCCAACAGACATTTATATACTAACAATTCATCATTTCTCCACTTGCCAGGCGGTTGATGTAGAAGATTTCAGCTTCAACATTTTCCGTAAGCTCGTTAACCCCGTAGAAGCTTCTTTGCAATTTCATATCTGCAGCATCAGGTTACTTATTGATACTTTGAACCCTCCATAAATGATCTTGCGTTTGATAGAAACGGCTTTATTTCGATCTGGTATGCAAAAGAATGGGTTACAATATCTGTGACCCATCTATCACAAATTCATGGAGCGACAAGGAACTAGTGAATGAATCACTGCTCTATTTCAACCTTCAATCTTCTATCAATCTCTGCCTAGTTTATGTGTATTATAACTCTACTTGCTAGGGCAATACTTTGCGATATATACATCTTAAAAAGAACAAAAGATAAGCTGTGGCTGTGTAGAACTTCAAATTATAACTTCCCTGCCTCCTTCAGGTTTGCTCAAGTCGTAAAATTCTCGGTTACTATATTCTCCCTTCGAGTTTTCATGCTATATAATCGGACTACTTTCTAGATACTCAACAAGCCATGATCTATACTCATCGTATATATCTGCAGTGAGGCAGAGAACTGATGAGCTCGTTTCAAAAATCATACGCACTTTCCGATACATGACTTTTTAGACCCACTGAGAACGACGACCCAGAACTTCAGCATCGTCCTCTTTAGTGAGCGTTGCAACAACTTTGTCCAGTTGTTCCCCGCATCGAAGTGCTTCTATGATCTGGTCGACCTTGACCTTACCCGTTCCGGGCGGTAAAGAGCACATTATGTTCTCGGTTGTCGGGCACTTCGCTTGCAAGTCTTGGATCTGATTTACGAGATTCCAATGGCTTGCTTCGATATCTTCTTGGTATATACATTGCCTCATACCAGTCCGTTTCTCACGCCCTGAGCAAGGCTTTGTTTTGCTGCACTATTAACAGTCAGCATGCCTTTCATCAACCTCAAATAACATATTGTTGGTAAAGTATATTATACCTCGGAACGAGCATTAGCACAGTTGAAACAAAAACTTTTGAGGTCATTTGGAGATCTTCGAGGCCAAGGTGAAGCTTTACCCCAATGCTGTACCGAAATGTGAGCCAGTTGCTCCATGTGGTGCCCGAGATATTCTTCAAATCTCTCCCCCGATACCCATGTATGGCCGTCATCTCCTTCATCTGTTCTCAGCTCGTCGCACAGCGGACAGTCTTTTGCTGAAAATGTACTTTGTGGACCCCGGTCTTCAATAAAACGCTCAATTTCCCAAGGATCCATTGGATTGTTAGGGTGATGATACTCGAAATGTTCCGCATAATCTTGGCTCGTCGAGTCGAAATCTGCTAAGCAGGCAACGGAAGAGGTTTTGCATATTTTGCATGTCCAATGGCGTCGATGATACCGGAGTTCGTGATCGAACCAGTGTCTACGATTACTGAATGCTCGATGAGTACAATGTTTTGATGTGCAAATATACGTTCGGAGATCGGAGAATACATGGTTCCTAAGCATAGGTTAGTTACCACAGGTTTCATTCTGCAATTGCTTACACCCATTGCGCATGTTTCATTATCCGGTAATTCTTCTGGCATAATGGACATCGAAAATGATCTAACCCATCGACGCTTGGAGAGCCTGGCATGGAAGCCCATGATGCGTGTAGCCTAGGAGAAGCAGTATGTGAGCGTTGAAGGATATCTACATTACGATTAGTGGTCGATCTGATCAGCACTTCTGGTTCGACGGCTAGCGCTGTTGAGCATTCGTACCAGACAAATCACTTGAAATTTCCTCATCCGCCAGGTCAAGCTCTCCATAGGCGGTCATTGGTGTGGAAGAGATAAAATTACTCTCTCGACGGTAGGCCAGAAACGTGCGTCTATCGGCGATCGCCGCACCTAATCGATGAAGTAGCCATTCGTTACCGCGTTGAGCCTTATGGAATTTCGTTTTGACGTAGGCAATATCATGCGTCTTGTTGTGGTTATAATTGCGACTAGCTGTAAGGTAGTCTTGTTCCAATTCCGAAAGCTGATCTGGTATATCATGTATTCTGCGGAAATGCCAATTTCATCATCGTCAGTTGCATCAGCATGAACAACGAGATTTGCCGTCGACTCTCCTATTCGAATCTCGTGCTGACCTTCGTGTCTACCCACACTGGATGCTTGACTGGTTGGTATCTTTGAGGTACGATCGATGGCTAGAAAACGGTTGGGGAGGCCCGCACCGTTTTCGGCGTAGCGGCTGTGGATATCGGGCTCAGTCTCGTGCGCTGATGAGAACACTACCTTCATACACATATGACTCGGACTCAATTAAACCATTGTGAGAAAGAAGGTGAGAGGGAAACCTTACCACTCCACCCAAGCGGGTTCCTCCAGGCGCTTCCACATCCCGAAACATTTTTTGTCAGGGCAGATACTTGAGTCTTCATTGTCTCCTATGATGGGACTTCTATGTATCACTGCCATGCTAACCGTAGCACCAGGAGAAACAAAATTTGCCCAATTACGTCCCGATAATCGTTGATTGTGGTGCAAGCTCATTGGCTGATATTGGCCGCGACGAACCAATGAGCTCCCTGGCAAGTTTTTGAACTCTTCTCGAATGAAAGTATGAAAAATCTAGAATGCATTAGATTCTGTCATCGTTTGAGGCACTGCGATACAAGCCTTATAGTTACGAAAGATCTCGTAAGACAGTGTCCTGGGAGGCGAGCCGTAAGCGTCCAAAAAAGTTATATTGTAATTCGCCAGAAGGAGTGGTGTTATCGCTCGCGAGGGTTCAAGCAACCTTCGTCGAAAGCTCTGTCAGTAGAAGAATCTTCGTCGGGGACTGGTGCACAATCACCTAGACAGAGCCAAGCTCAGATAATGTCAACATTGAAAACGGGCCAGGAAGTGAGAGTCACTTACAATAAGTTGCGAAGGAATTGACCCACATATAGCAAAACTGAATAGTACCTGAAGTGGCATTAGTCATATCCCATGTCGAACTAGGATGATCGTACACTTCTCTGAGAGACTCTTCCGTTGTGCTTCCATATCCTTTGCGTTGAAATTCTGCGTGCTGCGTATTAGGGATGATGCGATGTCTGTTGTTGCCAGCTATTTTCCTTCCCCTAGGACGACGACCTCCAACAATGTGAGTCTGTCCTCTGGCCCGCGTTTTCTTGCTGCTTATCTTCTGCAACGTATCAACTTTCAAACAAGACTCAATGCGCTGCTGTGTGATATGTGAGTCAGTCAAATGAGTCTTAATTTTCTGGATATCCGATTCAAAGTCAGGATAAGGATGAAGATCGAAGCTCCCTTGCAGTTTGAGAGCGACTTCGGTGCAGACCGAAGAGCCGAGACTTTCGCGGAGCAGTCCCAGAATGTTTGGTGAAAGCACGTCTGTAAAAATAGTTTCCATCTGTTGGGGGAGGGTCTCCTGAACCTTCAAAACGACATCCCTTGAAAGAATCAATTCCTTGGAGCAAGATCTGGGAAGAATTCATCACTCACAAGGTCAAGCGATGGATTAAGGTATCAATAATTCGCATATGTTGATCAATCTTTGCTTTCAAAGCTAATACCTTATCCTCCTTAGCGAAATGCCATTGTAGCTTTTTCCAAACATGTCGATGATGACCCTGAGCTGCACTCTTCCCTAAACTAGGTTCGTACTTTCTCACGGCATCTATAAATTGCTCGACTGGTCCTCGGATCAAAGAAACTTGCTGGGTGATCTCATCACCATATGTTGGATGAACTTTCAACGCGGTAAGGGTGTTCAGACCGTCAATCGTGCGGATAAGATCTCGTAGGAAGTTAACAGACTCTTGATAATTACCAGCAGCACCATCAGTACTATCGAGTGCTTTGACAAGATTGAACAGGAGAGTTAGAGCTGCGGCAATATCGCCGGCAGACCATCCGAATGACATCTTTGTGATGGAGAAAGATATCGAGTGTCCGCGAGGCTGAGAACTACAGTATTACAAACGCCGCAGCACCCAATGGGTTGAAGATCCGTGAGCCATTAACCTTAAGGCTCTTCGTTCTCTGACAGCCAAACGCCACCAAAGCCACTTTTATGATCGGCATAGAACATTGACAACATGGGTGAGGAACGCAACAAAAGCTTCATTCATACAGAGAGAAGTTGTGATGCAGTGTGTATTCCATAACTACGCGGACGGATTTCTGGATTAAGTGCTCAAATGACAGCATGAATTAGACATTCAAGCCGTAGGGTAGCAAAATAACAAACAGACATGATACAACAATCATGAGTGCAAGAGAAAGTCAAAATACAAGCATGCTTTGCAAGCGGTCGTGTAATCAACTTTGATGGAGGAGCCGCTTGGTCATTGAGTAATCATGGAAGGAGAAGGAGTAGGGTGCCACAAAATTTTGCGTAGAACATTTCGTAGGAGGAATCAGGAATCAGGGATGTCGAGGTGTGCCAACCAGTCCGTAATCCGATGTTTGCGGGTGAGTAAGAAGATCTTGCGACACAAATGAGGAATAATATCCTTAGGTGGAAGTGCGTGCTTTGGTGTTGTCTCAAAGATTCTGTCTTCGCGACTTCTCTCACCGCCCTGGCGCGTTTCAATTGAGTTTCGGTCGGTAACATCATCTGACTTCCGATCTGGTCCTGCTCTTCCAAATCCAGCTTAATCCAGCTCCTTGGAGCTCGGTCTGCGGTCTGAGCTTTTAGACCAGAACATCCACACCAATCCTGCCGGCAGACACGAGATCGCCGCGGTCACAGACAGGGAAAGAACCTGGTTCAAAGAGCTAAAGACACCGACGTGGTAATGTGGAGAGCGCAATGTTATGGACTCTCCACATCACCACGCAGTTGCAGCAATTGACCAGAATATTTCTTCAACTTCTTCGCCATTCCCAAGTATCCCTCTGACTCGTTTGTCGACCTCAAAACGCCCTGCCGAGCACTCCAGCGACGACAGCGACGCTCCTGATGCAGCAGCCGCTTTTTCTAGAACTCGAACCCCTGATCGCAGAATGTCGGAGTCTTCAGGGCACAGGAGGAGGAGAAGTAGTCTTATGAACAACATAGAGAGTAGTTCAAGGGGGAAGCCACGACGAGCTTCTGCATCACCGACCAAGAAAGATCCGATTGCAGAGGAGCCGAAAGTGACCGATGGCTTACTGGATGAGGACAACAAGAGCACGAGTGAGGATCTGGAGATGGACAACTTTACAGACGACGGGCTACAAGACGACGAGGAGACTGGGTTGACTGGGGGTAGTAGAGGCAGACGGAAAGAGAAGAAACGGAGGAATACCTTGCTCGACCATCGAATAGCCGGCGACTCCACGATAACGGACGAAGAGAAGAAGCAGGCTGATCAGGATGTGTTCAGGGCGGGTATTGTCAACGCGATACTCATTGCCTTGTGGTACATATTTTCGTTATCGATCTCAATTGTAAGTGCTCATATCTAGATGTGTACAAATTGCGTTTGCTAACTGGTACAGTACAATAAATGGATGTTCTCAGAGGACCGTCTTAATTTCCACTTCCCACTATTTACAACATGTATGCACATGCTTGTTCAATTCTCCCTATCCTCGCTCGTCCTATATTTCCTTCCTCAATTCCGGCCTCGATACGATTCTCTTTCGAACCCACACGATACACGAGCGGAGGACTCAGATTTGGCGCAGCATGAGGTAGACTCCAAGAAGCCTCTTATGACACGGATGTTCTATTTCACACGCATCGGACCTTGCGGAATGGCGACAGGACTTGATATTGGATTGGGCAATACCAGTCTGAGATATATCAGTCTTACATTTTATAGTGAGAGCCCTTGCAAACCCACTATGTCCCCAGCTAACGAATATGTAGCAATGTGCAAGTCGTCTTCATTAGCTTTTGTGCTCTTATTCGCCTTTCTCTTCCGACTAGAAAGCCCATCATGGCGTCTCGTAGGAATCATTGCGACAATGACTGGTGGAGTAGTAATGATGGTAGCTGGAGAAGTTGATTTCTCGGCACTCGGATTCATTCTCGTCATCTCTGCAGCATTTTTCTCCGGTTTCCGTTGGGGTCTTACGCAGATTCTCCTTTTACGAAACCCCGCGACATCGAATCCTTTCTCGTCAATCTTTTTCCTCGCACCAGTGATGTTTATTTCACTTTTCTTATTAGCCATACCCGTGGAAGGATTTCCAGCGCTGTACGAAGGTTTCCAAATCCTTGTCGAAGCGAAAGGAAAGGTCTTAGGTCCTCTGCTTCTCCTCTTCCCTGGAGTAATCGCATTTTGCATGACCGCTTCCGAGTTTGCACTTTTGCAACGAACTTCAGTCGTCACGCTTTCGATCGCTGGAATCTTCAAAGAAGTCGTCACTATATCTGCAGCAGGTATTGTCTTCGGTGACACCTTGACGCCAATCAACATTTCCGGCCTCTTCGTTACAATTGGCGCTATCGCTGCATACAACTACATCAAGATCACCAAGATGAGAGAAGACGCCCGCTTAGAAGCACACAAAAAACACATTGCAGAACACGGAGGAGGCGGAAGTGGCAGCGAAGCAGACGGTGAAAGCGAATCCGATGAAGAGGAATGGAATACAATGGAAGGCACAATGGTTACTTCAGATGGCGATATAATTCGCATCCCAGGCACGCCTTCAAAACCTGTTCATCCTGGGGAAAGCTCGGCATCGAATCAATTACGGGGGTCTACGGACAGAACGAGAGCGGAGATGGCGGCTTTGGCTGCCAGTAAGAAGGAATTGAGTGATTGAAATTTGCATGTTAGCGTTTGTCATGGATACGGAATAGAGGAGGTGTAATATATACCCGTCAGAGAAATGGGAGTAGGGTTGGGGGGTTGGTTTGGCATACCCTGAGGCGTTTTAATTTGTCCTTTTTTTTGGCATATTTGTGTATAGTTGAAGAGCGTGGGTTATGGTATATATGAACTGAGACATCGTCCAATGTCTTATCGTTATGTATGTTCGTTGTGAAAAATATCGACTCAATCGCAAGACATTCAATATCTTGACCACAAAGACTAACCTGTTGTTTCCTCGTATGCGAAGTCTAGGCCGTGTATGCAATCCCAACGTTATGTTAGGTCGGAAAAAAGAAGAATGCAAGTGCGGTCGACTTTGAACCATCCTACAACAGCAAACTTCCATTTTTCACCCATTTCGTATTCGGTAGTTTTTGTATTCGGCAGATCCAGGCCAGGGCCCAAATCACACATCCATTCCATTTCTTCTCCGACCCCGACCATATAAGCGAAATACGTCCGTTCTCTAAAAGAAATATAACAAAATTATAACATAATATAAAAAAGGTCTAAATAGACTGTTTTACTTTTGAGGTTCCCTTTTATTGTTCTTAAAAGTCTTAGTTAATTCGTAGTTGTGTAGAAGTCGTAATTACTCTTTACTTTCGGAGTCTTATTTTAGGGGGGTCGGAGAAGAAATGGAACGGCCTCGGGCTTGCATACACAAGATCCGAAGCTCAACCGCTCCAACCAATCAAGCATCCCCAATGACCACTCATCCCCAGTTTTGCTCCCGCTCCGGATAATTGCCGTCCATATATCTTACATATATAAAGTGCCTTAGGGCAAATGTGCTCACAATCAGACCAATCAAACGGTCCTATAGTGTAGTCGGTTAGCACATGGGTTTTTGAAATGAAAAATACCTGGGACCTGAGTTCGAGTCTCAGTAGGACCTTTTCTTTTTGCATTTTTTTTGTTTTTCGATTCTGGGTATCAAAGCATGAGGGAGTGGTTTTTGGATTTTTTGGGTGGGTAGGGGGTTTTGGGATTGTGACTTTGATTTTGGAAAGTTCCAGGTTGGTTCTTATTACAGATGATTACATAGAGGTAGGAGCGATAGCTTTTCATTATTCATTTTTGCCAGTTAGAAGTCTTCTCTTATTACAGGCCGCGCTATAGTCATTTGATATACTTTCTATCAATATAACTACACAGCTGAGGAGCATTATTTCGCTTCTGAATTATAAGCGACTTTCAGGCGGAAACCTGGAACCTCCAGTTCCTTTCTCAACATCTGCAGTAGACAGTTTCCACGATATCTCGACGGTTCAATTGTAGCTTTGTGACTACGCATTGCGAAGCTGTGATCTGAAATCAGGTCGCCAGGAAATACAAGATATGCTGCAGAAGTCCACGTCGGGTGAGAAACTATTCGACTTTAAGCGCTGTTATCTTCGAATGCGATTTCGAGCTTAAAGAAGTGGTTGAATTAGAGATGAAGGATTTCTACAATTTGTCGGGTTTTCTTTATTATTTTTACTTGGCTGACCAAAGTAGTCTCTAATGTGGTATCTCACAGACTGTTCGTTTGAAGGAATACAAGCCACCCAAAGAACCTGAAATAAACATCGTTAAAACTCATCCAAAGCTCCATCGATGACCAAGATATCCATTAAAACATTTCAAATGTCAACTCCACCACAACCACAAACAGGATATTCCAGAGTTTCCAGCCCAACTCCCACCGCAGCAGAAGCCCAAGGAGACATCTACCTATCAAGAACCCGATTCCGCCATCTCAGCGCTCTGAACGCCCAACCCGAGATCCCAGACCTTTTACAACAATGGACGAGCCAATCAGTCCAACCACCTTCTAAGGCTGCGGAGCCATCGCAGCAGCAATCAAAAATGGCCACAAATACCTCCTCACCCAACTCTCAGCCCGCGGGTTCCCCCTCCTAGAACCAGACGCCGAGGACTCCGCCTGCGAACACGCAGTCCGCACCGGCGACCTTGAAATCCTCGAGCTACTCCTCACTCACGGCTGGGATCCCACCGTCACCGCGACGGGGAAATCCAGACTTGAGTTCGCACCACACACCTTCCAAGATCACAGCAGCTGACAAGCATAGTCAAGTCCTCAGCAACCCGTCCATCCTCCGCTGGTTCCTCGCCCACGGCGCCGATCCTAACGCGTGGTGTCCTTACGCCGTGACATCCGTCACCGAAGCCGCGCGCTCGGCTCCGCTCGACACGCTCCGCATCCTCGTGGATCACGGCGGGATTGTCGTTGCTACGGATGCGGTTGCGCAGGCTGTCGTTGGTGATGTGCTGCGTTTCCCGGGGAGACTTGAGGTGGTGAGGTATCTTCTTGAGCGAGGCGCGCCGGTGGATGCGTATCGGTTTGAGGGGGTGGGTAGCGAGGCGGTAGGGCTGATGGGGGTTTGGGGGATGGAGACGGGGTTGCAAATTGCGGTTAGAGGGGGGAGGGGGGAGATGGTGAGGTTGCTGGTGGGGTATGGTGCGGATGGGATGAAGAGGGGTGGGTTTGGGACGAGGGGGGAGACGGCGGGGGAGATTGCTGAGGGGGTGGGGTTGCGTGAGATAGGGATGCTTCTTAAAAGGCCATGAAGCGACGAGTAAATGACGCGAGTTGGTTTGGTGTGATGAGGGAGACATATAGAAAGGTCGCTGGATATCCACGTGACCGAAGCACACCTCCTAGCGTTCCAGCACCTTGTGATTGACTATACGCTGGAGTATACAAATGTCTAATCAGTATATCATGCGGATTCTGGGCCGACCACGAGGAATTACGGTATAGCGAGTGCCAGAAGCTCAGGAGACCTTTCGAAACTCGGAGTTTTAGGTTACTAGAAACCAGTCCATCCAGGTATTCCCAGTAAATGTTGAAGCTGGAGTAGTTGACACTAACGAACCTCTTCTTGGATATCATTGCACCGATGTAATCACTGAAGCAACACCAGAGCAACACCAGATCAATAAGTTCAACGTAATTATATAATGTATTCATTTCCGCTATCTTTATTCATCAATCATAACCTCTCACACCAACTTAAACAGTAGTATTCCCCCACAAACTCCACGGCCCATTCATCAAAGTCCCCCTATAAATCTCATCCCCCGCTTGACTATAACTAGGCAGGCCAACATACCCATTCAACCAATCCAACACCGTCTTATGCCAGATCAAACTATTCTCCGGCTTCAACACCCAATGGTTCTCATCCGGGAAATTCAGGAACTTGCTGGGCACGCCCTTGGCCTGGAGGACGTTGAATGCAGCGAGACCTTCCGCGATGGGGAGACGGTAGTCGAGGTCGTTGTGCACGATGAGCATGGGGGTCGTCCAGTTCTTGGTGTGCGCGGCTGGGTTCCAGCGGGCGTAGTTGTCGTAGTCGTCCCAGAGGGTGCCGTTGAAGTCGTGTTGCATGAACCAGAGTTCTTCTGAGGCGTATTGGGAGAGCGTGTTGAAAGAGCCGTCGTGAACGAATTGGGCTTTGAATTTTTTGCCGAGGTCGTGGCCTGCGATCCAGAAGCCCATGTAGCCTCCGTAGGAGGCACCGAGTTCGACGGAGCGGTTGGTGTCGACGTAGGGGAGGTTGGCTTCGATGAATTCGTAGCCTTTGACGAGGTCGATGTAGGGGGAGCCGCCCCAGTTGTTTTGGATGCGGTCGGTGAGTGCTTGTCCGAATCCGGTGGAACCGGTTGGGTTGAAGGCGACGACGACATAACCTTGCTCTGCGAAGACCATCATATTCCAGCGGTTGGACCAGGTGTCGGCTGTAGAGCCTTGAGGACCACCGTGGACGTAAAAAGCAAGCGGGTAGGTCTCGTTCTCTTTGAAGAAAGATGGCTTGATGACCCAGGCTTGTACCATGTGGCCACCATCTCCCTCGTAGTATACTTCTGAGATTTGGCTCTTGGAAAGTCCCCATTTAGCACCGTATCCCAGGTTTGCGCTGATCAAGGAAACACCTGATGTGGCGTTGGATGCAGCAGCTGCTACAGGATCGACCCAGGAGTAGATAGAGTTGTCCAGGAAGCTGCTTCCAGTGACAAGAATCTTACCGCTGGACACTACATGTCCTTCAGTTGCTGAGTCTGCGTAGATCAAGCATGGGAAAGACGTTGTAGCGGGATCGGCTGCAACGCTGAACATCCTGACTCTGGCGCGGTCCTCGACAGCTAAGTAAAGGGTCGCAGAATCTGGAGACCAGTAAATGGCGGAAGGACTTCTGTCCCAAGCACCGACGCCAGCTGCATCAGCGTAAAACTCAGAAGCCTCGAGTCCTTTGGTGATATCAGACACAAGGAGAAGACGGTTCTTGTCACTCTCATAATTGATGCCCTTCATTCGGACAAAGGCCAAAGAGTGTCCATTTGGTGCGAAAGCTGGTGCGACTGAAGCTCCTTCCAAGCCAGGAGTAAAGATGGCTTGTGGTGAAGGAGCAGCTTCCTTGAAAGTTTTCAAAGGAAGATAGTAGAGGTCCGATTTTGTTGTTGTCGCTTGGTTAAGCTTTGGAT